>NW_015552656.1:57779-61888 GCF_001515605.1 Sinocyclocheilus anshuiensis
ATATACCTTTCAGCATTCATAGTGCCTTCCAAAACATGCAAGCTGCCCATACCGTATGCACTTATGCACCCCATACCATCAGAGATGCTGGCTTTTGAACTGAACACTGATAACACGCTGGAAGGTCTCCCTCCTCTTTAGCCCTGAGGACACGTGTCCATGATTTCCAACAAAAATGTCAAATTTAGACTCGTCTGACCATAGAACACTTTTCCAATTTGAAACAGTCCGTTTTAAATGAGCCTTGGTCCACAGGACACGACGGCACTTCTGGACCATGTTCACATATGGCTTATTGTGTTTACCGACAGTGGTTTCTGGAAGTATTCCTGGGCTCATTTAGTAATGTCAATGACAGAATCATGCCGATGAGTGATGCAGTGTCGTCTGAGGGCCCGAAGACCACGGCATCCAACAAAGGTCTTCGGCCTTGTCCCTTACGCACAGAGATTTCTTCAGTTTCTCTGAATCTTTTGATTATGTTATGCACTGTAGATGGTGAGATTTGCAAAGCCTTTGCAATTTGACATTGAGGAACATTATTTTTAAAGTATTCCACAATCTTTTTACGCACTCTTTCACAGATTGGAGAGCCTCTGCCCAACTTTACTTCTGAGAGACTCTGCCTCTCTAAGACATACCTTTTATAGCTAATCATGTTACAGACCTGATGTCAATTAACTTAATTAGTTGCTAGATGTTCTCCCAGCGGAATCTTTTCAAAATGTTTTGTTTTTTTCAGCCCTTTGTTGCCCCCGTGCCAACTTTTTTGAGACCTGTAGCAGGCATCAAATTTGAAATGAGCTCATTTAGTGGATAAAAGTGTACAATTTCTCCGTTTAAACATTTGTTAAGTTCTCTATGTTCTATTGTGAATAAAATATTGGCTCATGTGATTTGAAAGTCTTTAAGTTTTCATTTTATTCAAATGTAAAAAACGTCCCAACATGTCCAGAATTCGGGTTGTAATAATAATCTTTGAACTGGTAACAAACCGTTCGTTTCCAAATGCTGGGTTGATTGTGGTTTTCACACTTTAAAATACCTATATAATGATTATGGGCTCAAGTCCTTTCAGATTCTAAAGGATGAATTCTCTCTCCCAAGATTCTCCTTTTTCTTGTATTTAAGATTGAGATCTACACTGAAAGCTTACGGAGTACCCTGGTCGTTTAAAATATCTCCTCATCCTATGATAAACTGGATAGATTCTAGTATGACTTCCAGAGGTATTGTGAGTATAATTTATAAATCACTTGTGGTATGACAGTATTCAAACTTTCCGACTGAGGGTTACTGGGAAAGAGAGCTTAACACTGTGATTGACTGGGACACTGGCTGGGGGAATTGCTTTGCTACCTCAAAAAACCCAGCTCAACAAATGATTCATTATAAGTTAATCTATAAGGCATTTGCCACTCCCTGTTTATTATATGAAAATGAAAAGAAAGTCTGAAAGTCTTATAGTAGCTCAAGTCAAGGTACATACAGGTGCTTTTCTGTTCTTTTTTTGTGACTTCTTTCAAAAAGTGAAACTTTCATATATTCTAGATTCATTACATGTAAAGTAAAACATTTCAAAGTTTTTTTATTTTGATGATTAGAGCTTACAGCTCATGAAAGTCAAAAATACAGTATTTCAAAATATTAGAATATTTCCTAAGATCAATCAATAATAATAAAAAAAAGGATTTGCAAAACAGAAAAGTTCAAGTTCTTTAAAGTATGTTCATTTATGCACTCATTACTTGGCTAGGGCTCCTTTAGCACAAACTCCAGCATCAGTGAGGTGTGGCATGGAAGCGATCAGGCACTGCTGAGGCACTATTGAGCCTTCAGCTCGTCTCTATTGTTGGATCGATGGTTTCTCATCTTTCTCTTGAGAATATCCCATAAATTCAATATGGGTTCAGTCCAGCACAGTAATATCATGGAGAGCAAACTTGGAAGTGGTTTTGGCACTGTGGGCAGGTGCTAAAGTCCTGCTGGAAAAGGAAATCAGCATCTCCATAAAGCTTGTCAGCAGATGGAAGCATAAAGTGCTCCAAAATCTCCTGATAGACTACTGCATTGACTTTGGACTTGATAAAACACAATGGAGCAACACCAGCAGACGTCACGGCACCCCAAATCATCACTGACTTCAGAAACTTCACAGTGGCCTTCAAGCAGCTTGGATTCTGTGCCTCTCCAGTCTTCCTCCAGACTCCAGACCTTGATTTCCAAATGAAATGCAAAATGTACTTTTATCTGAAAAGAGGACTTTGGAGCACTGAGCAACAGTCCAGTTCTTTTTCTCCTTAGCCCAGGTAAGATGCTTCTGACGTTGTTTCTGTTTCAGAAGTGGCTTGGTAGCCCTTTTTCTAAAGACGTCTGAGCGTGGTGACTCTTGATGCACTGACTCCAGCTTCAGTCCACTCCTTGTGAAGCTCTCCCAAGTGTTTGAATCGGCTTTGCTTGACAGTATTCTCAAGCTTGCGGTCATCCCTGTTGCTTGTGCACCTTTTCCTACCCAATTTCTTCCTTCCAGTCAACTTTGCATTTAATATGCTTTGATACAGCACTCTGTGAACAGCCACCCCTTTCAGTAATTACCTTCTGTGACTTACCCTCTTTGTGGGGGGTGACAATGATTGTCTTCTGGACCATTGCCAAGTCAGCAGTCTTCCCCAATTTTTGTGGTTTCAAAGGACAAGAGATACCCAGAGTTTATACTGTAGGGATGGTCATTTAATTAATGAAACTCAAATGTAAATATTGTAATATTTTGAGTTGCGTTGCTCTGGTCCTTGGTACAGGACTTATTGTCAAATTTTCTGAAGACTCAGATCCAAAAGCACCCACTGCTTTTTCTCTCTCTGGATGATTAATCGCTGTCATTGTCTATCAATCAAAAAAGGATGGAACGAGCTATCTACTTAAAAACAAAAATTATGGTAACAATATTACACAATATTTTTGAGTAGTTTTTAAGGCTTGATTTTTTAATGGAATCTACCTGAATAAATCATGTAAAATCTCCTAAATCAATTAATCTATAACACAATGTATTTAATATAATTAATGAAATGTGTTAATTTATTTTAAGTTGATTCTCAAAAGTCTGTGATTTTGAGTGAGGCCTGTTTGTATTTGACCGAGTTATTTTGTACATTTAAAAGACTGAATACAGCCAGACAGCTCAAGCAGCTCAAGCCGTCGAGGAGGGACACCAGGTCCGAGAACCCTACTCGGGCCAGCCAGAACGGGGCTACTAGCAACAGACGGACCCCATCCCGGCGTACTCTCTCCAGAACTCCCGGGAGCAGAACGATCGTGGGAAAGGCATACAGACGAAGCCTCAGCCACGTCTGTACCATGGCATCCAGCCCCAGTGGAGCTGGATGCGTGAGGGAGAACCAGAGCTGGCAGTGTGTCGTTTACTGCGACGCAAATAGATCCACTTCCGCCTGGCCAAATTCCCTCCAGAGGAGCTCCACCCCCTCGGGGTGGAGTCTCCATCCCCTGGGACTCAGCCCCTGTCTCGACAGGATGTCTGCCCCCTGATTGAGATACCCAGGGATGTAGACTGCTCTTAGCGAGAGGAGCTTCCCCTGAGCCCACAGAAGGATCTGGCGCACCAGCTTGTACAAGGGGCGCGAACGCAGACCCCCCTGCCGATTGATGTAGGAGACCACCGATGTGTTGTCTGTGCGGACAAGCACATGATGTCCCCTTAGGTCTGGAAGGAAGTGTGACAGAGCCCGAAACACGGCCAGCATCTCCAGGCAGTTGATGTGCCAAGTGAGATTTCAACTGCAAGGCCACACCCAAGTTGAACGCCTTGGAGGCCGCCATACTCCTGGTCGAGTGCGCTCTGACCCCCATAGGTGACGGGAGGCCAGAGGACTCGTAGGCTAGTGAGATGGCCTCGACCACCCACCTACTCATAGTCTGCTTGGTCGCCGGAGATCCTTTCTTTGGCGGACCAAAGCAAACAAACTGCTGATCTGCCTTACGCCACGGGGCAGCTCTGTGTGCGTAAGCGTCCAGTGCTCTGGACAGAGCAGATTAAGCCTTTCTTGGCCTACTTCCTGGAACGGAGGAGGACAGAATGCCTGAAGTACTAT
>NW_015552656.1:62013-63907 GCF_001515605.1 Sinocyclocheilus anshuiensis
CATAACTCCGGGCGGGGGTGAAGAATGGTGCCCCCCGCCTGAGAGAGGAGGTCCCTCCTGATCGGAATCTCCAGCGGAGAGCCGTCGAGGAGGGACACCAAGTCCTAGAACCATACTCGGGCCGGCCAGAACGGGGCTACTAGCAACAGACAGACCCCATCCCGGTGTACTCTCTCCAGAACTCCCAGGAGCAGAACGATCGTGGGAAAGGCGTACAGACGAAGCCTCGGCCACGTCTGTACCATGGCATCCAGCCCCAGTGGAGCTGGATGCGTGAGGGAGAACCAGAGCGGGCAGTGTGTCGTTTCCTGCGACGCAAATAGATCCACTTCCGCCTGGCCAAATTCCCTCCAGAGGAGCTCCACCACCTCGGGGTGGAGTCTCCATCCCCTGGGCCTCAGCCCCTGTCTCGACAGGATGTCTGCCCCCTGATTGAGATACCCAGGGATGTAGACTGCTCTTAGCGAGAGGAGCTTCCCCTGAGCCCACAGAAGGATCTGGCACGCCAACTTGTACAAGGGGCGTGGACGCAGACCCCCCTGCCGATTGATGTAGGAGACCACCGATGTGTTGTCTGTGCGGACAAGCACATGATGTCCCCTTAGGTCTGGAAGGAAGTGTGTCAGAGACCGAAACGCGGCCAGCATCTCCAGGCAGTTGATGTGCCAAGTGAGATGATGGTCTTCCCACAGACCCTGGGCAGAGCGGCCACTCATGACCGCCCCCCAGCCCCCTGATTGAGATACCCAGGGATGTAAACTGCTCTTAGCGAGAGGAGCTTCCCCTGAGCCCACAGAAGGATCTGGCGCGCCAGCTTGTACAAGGGGCGCGAACGCAGACCCCCCTGCCGATTGATGTAGGAGACCACCGATGTGTTGTCTGTGCGGACAAGCACATGATTTCCCCTTAGGTCTGGAAGGAAGTGTGTCAGAGCTTGAAACACGGCCAGCATCTCCAGGCAGTTGATGTGCCAAGTGAGATGATGGTCTTCCCACAGACCCTGGGCAGAGCGGCCACTCATGAACGCCCCCCCAGCCCGTGAGAGAGGCATCTGTTGTTAGCGTTACACGACGACAAGGAGCCCCTAACATCGGGCCTTGGACCAGGGACCAACGTTTCTTCCACATGTCCAAGGCACGTAAGCATCGCCGCGTGACCTTGATCATGTGAAGCGGATTCCCCCTCGGGGAAAATCCCTTGGTTCTGAGCCACCACTGCAAGGGTCTCATGTACAGCAGGCCAAAAGGTATCACGTTGGACGCTGCTGCCATGGGTCTCATGTACAGCAGGCCAAAAGGTATACCGTTGGACGCTGCTGCCATCAAACCCAACAGCCTCTGAAACTGTTTGACAGTGAGTGACTGGCCTTCTCTTACTCTCTTGACTGTCATGAGGATTGACTCAATACGAGCAGGAGACAATCCCACACCACGCCTAAATAAGTGGTTCTCTTTAGTGGAGAAAGTACACTCTTCTTGGTGTTTAGTCTTAACCCCAGCGCTCTCATATGGGCGAGGACGACATCTCGATGCCGAGCCGCCATCTGCTCCGATTGAGCTATTATCCACCAATCGTCGATGTAATTGAGTATGCGGATGCCCTGGAGTCGCAAAGGAGCCAGAGCCGCATCCACACACTTCGTGAAAGTGCGGGGTGAGAGTGACAGGCCAAAGGGAAGAACTCGATATCGGTATGCTTCGCCCCCGAAAGCAAACCTCAGGAACTTCCAGTGTTGAGGAAGGATGGAAACATGGAAATAAGCGTCTTTGAGATCTATCGTAACAAACCAGTCCTCGGACTGGATCTGAGATACTATCTGCTTGATAGTGAGCATCTTGAACCGAAACAGTTTGATAGCGCGGTTCAGAAGACGGAGATCTAAGATCGGACGCAA
>NW_015552656.1:63967-65178 GCF_001515605.1 Sinocyclocheilus anshuiensis
GGGCACCGTATACTGAGGTGTTATCCTTTCCTCCCCAGGTGAGGTTGCCCTCAGGGAACTGACAATTGTGGCGTCAGGACCGTTTAGCCGAGGTCCTCTTAGACAAATTAACGGTTCGCAGCCCCATGGGCCTGGGAGCGACGAGGGAGGAAACGTTGGAACGCCGCCGCTTGCTTCTTTGCCTCCTGAAACCTATCGACGACAGTGTTGACTGCATCGCCGAAAAGGCCAGAGGGCGAGAGCGGGGCGTCTAGGAGGAAGAATCTGTCCTTATCTTGCATTTCAGACAGATTCAACCACAGATGCCATTCCGTGGCCACCATAGCTGCCATTGAACGGCCGATAGCTTCTGGCCGTTTCTTTGGTGGCCTGGAGGGACAAATCTGTGGCCTGACGCAGTTCAGCTACTACGTCGGATTCCTCCTCCTCCCTGTCATCCAGCTCCTTGAGCAGGTCAGCCTGGTATGCTTGTAACACTGCCATGGTGTGCAAGCACGCGCCAGCCTGACCTGCCGCCGTATAAGCTTTCCCAACCAGACTAGATGTTAGCTTAACAGGCCTGGTGGGAAGCTTCGGGGCCTTCAGGGACGATGCTGAGGATGGGGAGAGATAGCTCGCGAGCGTCTGCTCCACCACTGGCATCGCCCCATATCCCTTCTCATTCAGCCCCACGATATTGGAATAATTAGACACTGTGGGGCTATAGATACGGGAAGAATGCGGTTTTTCCCACGATCTTGACACCTCGGCATGGAGATCGGGAAAAAACGGAAGGCCCCGTCATGAAGGCTGTGACCTCGCCCTCAGGAAACGCTCGTCTAATTTGCTTTTAGGATGAGCGTCCTGTTTTTCGGCCGGCCACTCGATATTTAATTTGGCTACAGCACGAGTCACAACCTCCACTAGCTCCTCATACACAAGGGACTGCGGTGGCAAGTCCACAGTCTCCTCTGTCTCAACACTCATCACCTCTACCTCCTTGGAGGAAGATAGATGAAGTGCCTGGCTCTCTCTCCGGGGGGAAGAAACCGCAGCGCGGGCTTCCGAACCCTGAGAGAGAGCCGCGGATCTAGCGGGTGAGGACCGAGAAAAGGACGAGCCCGTCTCGGATCCCTCCGCTAAATCCACTTGCGATCCCCATGACAACAGTCTGCGCTGTGCCTCGGCAACAGCGGGACCGCTGCCAGCGGGATCGCGAGCCTGGCCGCTCT
>NW_015552656.1:65345-67470 GCF_001515605.1 Sinocyclocheilus anshuiensis
CTGCCATTTAACGGCCGATAGCTCTGGCTGTTTCTTTGGTGACCCGGAGGGACAAATCTGTGGCCCTACGCAGTTCGGCTACTACGTCGGATTCCTCCTCCCCCCTGTCATCCCTGAGCAGGTCAGCCTGGTATGCTTGTAACACCGCCATGGTGTGCAAACATGCGCTAACCATGACCTGCCGCCGTATAAGCTTTCCCAACCAGACTCGATGTCAGCCTAACGGGCCTGGTGGGAAGTTTCGGGGCCTTCAGGGACGATGCTGAGGATGGGGAGAGATAGCTCGCAAGCGTCTGCTCCACCACTGGCATCGCCGATCGTGTGTATCCCCCGCTGCCAGATATCGTGGGCAGGGAGGAACACAACGTCTGTAATGCCGTTCGCTCACCATAGACTTTTGCTTAGACTTTGACATTTTGAATGCTTGTGGACTGACAGACAACAGTAAATAAGACTGACACATACACAGAGCGCTACTGAAGAGCAGAAGCTTACTTGCGCTCTGCCGGATGCTTTTATACTTCCTGGTGCTCACGTCACCCCGCTCGTGATGTCTCGCTGCTCAATTGGACTGATTTTACACGTGCTTCAGAACGCGGTCATGCAGGGGCATTCCCAAAGCGATTCTCGATGCAGCTCGTGTTCCTGAAGGGGAGCTAACGTGTATATGCTCGCCAGCCGTCTGGCCAAAATCCCATAGTATTCAGGCATCAGACGTAAGATTTCACACGTTAGACGTCACGGTCACGTGTCGGAGCTGCGTTCAAACTGCGTGGTGGCGTGGTGGCGTGGCGGCGACGTAGCAAAGAAAGGATTTTTTTAAACTTTGCATCTGGATAACGTACGTGTGGATAAGCGTCTGGATAATGTACGTGTGGATAAACGTCTGGATAACGTACGTGTGAATAACGTACGTGTGAATAAGTACATTGATAATCATTTGGCTTTGTCCTATTTTGCCCCAAGCAAGGCTTTAAGGTGGTAGGCTAATGATCATGATAACAGTACCTGAATTACACGTCTGTCTCCCTACGACTGTGATCATAAGGCTTCAGTAGATATCAACACATGAACAATAGGCTACTATATGAGCTACAGCCTTATTTTTTGACACCTCAGCATGGAGATCGGGGAAAAATGGAAGGCCCCATCCTGAAGGCTGTGATCTGGATCTCAGAAAACGCTCAACTAATTTAATTTTAGGACAAGCGTCCTGTTTCTCGGCTGTCCAATCGATATTTAATTTGGCTACAGCAGGAGTCACAACCTCCATGAGCTCCTCATACGCGAGGGACTGTGGTGGTGAGTCCACAGTCTCCTCTGTCTCGACACTCATCACATCCACCTCCTTGGAGGAAGATAGATGAAGTGTCTGGCTCTCTCAAACGTCTGGATAACGTACGTGTGAATAACGTACGTGTGAATAAGTACATTGATAATCATTTGGCTTTGTCCTATTTTGCCCCAAGCAAGGCTTTAAGGTGGTTATGATCATGATAACAGTACCTGAATTACACATCTGTCTCCCTACGACTGTGATCATAAGGCTTCAGTAGATATCAACACATGAACAATAGGCTACTATATGAGCTACAGCCTTATTTTAATAGACATAACATTTGAAAATGAAAATGTGTCAAACTGGGTAGACCAGTTTCAAAACATTTTCAAATAGGCCTATGTATAAACATTTATTAATCATTTATCAATATATAGGCTCTTAATATGAACATGTAGAGTAGCCTACAACAAACTGCTCTTGTAATAAGCAGCTGTATGACATGAAAAAACAAAAAACAAAACCTGAACTCTGAAATAATAGACATCTGCTGATCATACAATTATCTAGTTTTCAGAAATGAGGTCTACTGTATAATTTTTTTCTTCAGAGACGTGTGGTATTAACTATTACCAGTAAGACATGAACATAGATAATAGACGATAACATTTGACAAAAATGTGTCAAACTGTGGTTGACCAATAACAAAACATTTTCAAATAGGCCTATGTTTAAACATTTATTAATTATTTATCAATAAATGAGGTTATCGATATGAAAATGTAGAGTAGCCAACAAAAACTGCTCCAGTAATGAGCAGCTGTATGACGTGGGGGGAGGGGGGGG
>NW_015552656.1:68063-79331 GCF_001515605.1 Sinocyclocheilus anshuiensis
GAGCCGCTGGATGAGGTGGGGGGGGGGGGGACTTCTGAACTCTGAAATAATAGACAATTATCTACTTTTCAGAAATTAGGTCTACTGTGCTGTGAATTATTTTTTCTTTAGAGACGTGTTGCATTAATTATTGCCAGTAAGTTCACATATGCTCTGATTAATATTATATTATTATATTCTAATATTTTATTTAAATGGTTACTGTGAATATATTTGGAGAAAAGCTCCATGTTAGTCGCTGAATAGGGTTACATGATTTACTTTTGATTTTTAGGGGATATTCCTTGGTAAGTGAATTATAAACGGTGTTCACAGGGGAAAAAAAACACTCATAGGTAGTCATTTATGCAGTTTATTTTAGTTTCAAAGCCAATGTGATAATAAAACCTGAGACTAAAAACTGTGATATTAATGTTGTCCACTAGAGAGAGACACAGGATAAGGAATAGGCCTATTTGAAGCTTATTTATACAATTGTTGTTTATGTTTTCTAATATGCTGTCTTGCAGTTTTTCTCGAATACTAACACAGAATTCATGAAACAATTTACCATTTTCTCACAACTATAAACACAATCTCGTAACAAACAAACCATGTCAAAATCAAATTCTTCAGTCAAAATCACCTACTTCTATCAACATCAAACTTTGGCCTCAGATGACACACAAACCCTACAAAAACACAGGCAACTTCCCTGCCCAGTGAACAATTCATAACACTGTACAAAAATTGTCTCAATAACACTCTTATTGGATTCAGAAATTATTTGGCAGTTCAATGTCTATTATAGTAAACAACATACAGTTTTTTACAATCGCTTTTTCAAAACTCTTCACACTGTGAGCACAACAGCAGTCGATGTGTGCTAAACTGTGTATCATTTATAATTGCTTTGGCACAAAGTACAGTAATACCATTTTTAAATATATTCTGAATTTAAAAAAAACAATCAAAGCAATTTGATATCTGAAAACCTACACAAGTGTTAGCTTCGTAATTTTATTTCCATCTGTACAAAAGGGGAAAACTTAGGAATAATTTTGTACTGTAATGCAAACATGAGCTATGTAACATATGCTGCAGTGAATTATAAGCAATAGATAGCGTCATTCTGGTTTTGTAAAGACATTTTACAAAAGCAAACATTGTTTAATGCTGCCTGTTTTTAGTGTTTTGTAGTTTAAGTGCATTTTGAATGTGAAATTAACTGCTGTGCCAAGCTGAAATTTGGTTAGGAGAACTGTGTGAAGAGTATTGAAAAAATGACTTTAAGTATTGAGAAATGTGTCCTAACGACTGTAATAAACTGTAAATAAAAAATGCAGAAATAGTAAAATACAACATTGAGCTTTAGGAAACCTCAATTTTCATTACACAAAAGTGAACTTACAGTAGATGAAGTAGATGACCTTACAAGAGAAGAAAATTTCAAAAACAAAATAACTGAATATGAAATTTGATATCTTTTGATAATTATATTTTATTACAGTAGTATACAGTACTAAAGCAATTTCTTGGTCTTCTGACAAAACACTTTCTCTACCTCCCTTAGGCAGTTCTTTCAGACTCAGTTCTGCAAAAACACAGGTAAAAAACAGGCTAAATTTGACAATCACAAGGAGTTTGAGGGTGTACAACGTGCTACAGTTTACAGAATAGTGAAATGTCCCTCATATAAAGTACTGTTACTGTGTACTGTAGTTACTGTATACTGTATGTGTAAGCAGTATAAAACTCTGTCGACAATTCTTTCAGCTCTAGAGGATGCATTTTCAAAGTAGTCACATGCTCCTTTTTATAATATCCTGAGATTCTGACTGGTGTGTCATCAGATTTGCTACTGAATGCTTGTTGATGGATAAATGTGTGCTATTTGAGTTCACACTGTGACACTTGAGTTAATTATTATATTATGTGTTTGTGTTTTATGAATGAGAACATTTTGTGTAAAACTTTGGAGAAATTGAGAAAATTGGAATGTGCATAAGGTGAAATGTGTCTTTGTTGTGAGAACTGAATAAATGGCTTGGGAAATTGTGCCTACTGGCTGACTGAGTTATAGTGTGTTAACAATATGACAATTTGTTCTGTGGAGTATTTATGCATTCCAGTATAATATATAGCCTAGTATATTATAATTTCTACTAAAACATTACATGATTGAAGTGTTTACTTATGGGCCATTGCTTACATTATGAATTAATCTTTAATTTCGAATTTGGTCTTTGGATCTGAATTTTGGTCTTAATGCATTGAGCCACGTTCCTTTTAATGGTTCCCTTTCATGGGAACTTCAAACTGCGTCCTCTAGGGGTCGCTATGGGGGAACGCCTCGTCGTGACCCGTGTCTGAAGCATACATTGAAAAAACACCAACTCGTTGGCCGGCGACAGCCATGACGTCACTACCGGTGCGACTATAGTATAAATAGGCGCCGGGAGCACACATCATTCTCTTCTTCGTCTTCATTGACTGTTTTGTTTGAAGCGTGCATTTCTGTGGTAAGAGCGATCTCTATTTATCTCATTATGGCGAGCACTAGCAAAGCATTTAAGGATGTGTGCATCCGTGTTGACGTTGTTTAACATCTGATGACACACACGATCTATGCGTTGTTTTGTTTGCGCAAAGAGCACACACGCGATGTCTCTGAGGGGGCAATCGGCGTGCACTGTGAGCGTTTTTTCCAAGGGAAAAAGCTCCGCTCGATGGTTACATAAGTAACCTGAGACGTTTTCTATGGAACAAAACTCTTAAATGCAAAAATGCTGTCTTACCATTTGTATAATACTGCCATTCTCTTAGCAATAAATTGTGCTTTCAAGAGAGCTGTGAGTTGGTTGTTCCTGGTTGTTGTTTTACACATTTTATACTTCTTATAAATAATAGCCTATTGTCAGTTCATTGATTAGCTAATATTAGCTAACATTGATTAGCTAATATTAGCTAATATAATTGCAGTGTAAATTTACTCGTCATATTTTAGTCAACATATTCTGACTATTTAAACAAGATTATGAAATATTCATGGATTTGGAGGTACTAAATTGCTCAAAAAAAAAAAAAACACTAATTCATAGCACTTAAGACATTTCACAAAATTACACAGCAAAAGGTACTGCAGAGGACACGGCGCAGACGTCATGTAGCTTCTCACGCGAGAAGGGGGATGACGAAAGTGTCACGCCCCATTCACATGGGGCATCAATAGGCTTGTTTGAGATGCACCTTGCCTTGCCTGAAATGAAGGCGAGAGTAGGCGGCTGCAGTGAGGGGAGGAGTGAAATAAGCGCAGGCAAGACGGACAGTTCTGACCTCTAGAAGTGAACAGATACCTATGAGATCAAAGGCAGATATCGCGTTATTCTCACTTACATGCTGTGTTGCTAATAAACATGATATAATTTCAGTTCTGTTGCTTTTATATGAAAATAAATATGATGAACAAGACACTCAAAGTGCTTGCTATTTAATTCCATATGAAAGGTGTATTTATCATCCATTTTTACTTTAATACAAACATGTACTTTAGATTTTTATAGAAATATGACAACAATCACATTATCTCACACAGAGATCGCGCTGTCATAGTGTTTGGGAACATTCATGCATAATTTAAATACATAATCATATGAAATCAGATAAAAATAAAACATTTTAGAAGAGAACCGCAGCATCACAGTTGTCTGAACCAATGAGCATTAATCTGTGTCGTCAGTCAGTCGTTTCCCATCATGCTTTTGATCAGCGCAGTCGGTGGAGAGCAACTGCGCTCGACTGTACAATCCGACACAGCAGCCTCGCTGTCGCGAGAGTTTTTTTGCACACGTCAGCATGACATCAGAGCAAGTCGGACGTAACTCGGACACTTTTCTAACCGGCATGCATCTCGCGGTGATCACCGGTGATCGATTCTGCGCAGAATTTGCTCATTTCAAACAAGCCTAGTGTTAACGCTTGACGGAGGGCGTTTCTGAAGTTTGGTGCTGACGTGACCGTCATAGTGACAGCAGCCAATCACATTAGTTTTCTGGTGATGCATTAACGCGATTGGCTAGCGTCTGCGCCAGGGTATTTGCATAAGACGATCTGATTGGCTGACGCCTGCGTTGGCGTTTGAAAAGGACCAAACGCAACGCGATGGACCCACAATTCATTTCGCCAACGCTTGACGTCACTCCATTCAAAGTAAACGAGGCGTTGACGCCGACGCCCCGTGTGAATGGGGCGTCACGCTTCTTATCACACTTCATTTGTCACGGCTTCTGCTCACGGCAAGGTACGCGACGATCGACACGACTGATTGCTTAGTTAGCAAAGTAAATGCATAAATCACACCTCATAGGGTACGCCTCAACGCAGTTTGAGCGCAGCTCCGACACGTGACCATGACGTCTAACATCTCATATCTTATGTCTATGGAAGGCGGCAGGGGCCAAAAGTCTTTAAACGGAACGCGCGAAATGTGACCGTGTCAACACGCACAATTTGCCCGCGTTAACGCGGCAATTTTGAACGCGTTCTTTTGTACGTGTAGACACGCACGTTTTGGCCGTGTTAAGGCATCAGTTTTTGCCGCGTTTATTTGGTTCGTGTAAAGACGGACAGTTTGACCGCATTAAGACGACAAATTTGAACGTGTTTCTCAAGGCACACATTCTGGCTGTGTTAAGGTGGCAATTCTGAACGTACCATTACGACATTCTTCACGAATAAACTTGACGTCTGACGTGTGTATACGTTGGGATATACGTATACAAACGTCAGGCGTCATATGTATTCGTGAAGAATGTCGTAATGGTACACTGCCATATGCGTATGTAAACGTCAGACGTTATATTTGTTACATTGTGATGTCAGTGTTACGTAATGATTTGTCATGATTTTTTTTCTCTCTCTTTAGTTTAACGGTCTTTCTCGGGTAGAAACCAACAGCTTCATGGCTCTTAGAAATTTTTTAGTACCTATTCTGACTGCCTGCAACTGGCTTCTTCTAACCACACTGATGAAGATTTGAATGTTGTGATAATAAGTTATGTCCAAAATATGCTGCGTTTATAAGAACGATGGCTGACTTAATGCAACTTGAAATCATTAGACTATATGGAAAAAATCTCCTCCTACAATAGCAATCAGTGGATGTTGAATGGATGGCTAATAAAACGTATGTTGATGAATTTAATTCCATTATCTGTAGGTTCAAATACAGGCCTATTTATAGTCCTAAACATGCACTTTTCACTTTGTTTTATGATCTTTCCTGATCATAATGCGTTTTCCAAATGTCTCTTGCAAAGTCATGTCTTCAGAAGTCAACTGGTAATTTAAGAAGGTATGTCTGTCAGAGGGCTCAGGAATTATACTGATCTGTCATGAAACTACAATGGACACGCACATGCTTTATTATATCTTCTGTGTCATATGTATCATATAATGTATATAATAATGTATTATATAATAATATATAATAATATACTTATTTCTGGTCCTTTGGTAGCAACAAACATCAATGGCCTGTGCCATCAGAAAATGTTTCAATGCAGGACAGCAGTTGCAGTTGCAGTGATGCAACAAGACAATTAACCAAAGCACACAAATAAAAACCAACACTAAAAAATATTTGAAATCCTTTTGAATTGATTTAAATGTACAATTGTTTGTGTGTGAACAATTATTCAGTTTGTCTGTAATTGTTATTCAAATTAAGATCACACCACATTTTATCAATGCTGAAACTGTTATTTTTTTTAAAGACAAGTTTAAGGGTAAAGAAATTAATACTAATAAAAATGTAATGAATATCAAACATTTTAATTTTTAAACATAATTTTGTTATAGCACCAGCCAGCCATCAGCCAGCAGCAGGCAATCAGATGATGTTACACACAGACTCTCCCAAAATAACACAGGGACAGAACAGCAAATAACTATACAGGGTCATAACATAACTTATATGTCTCTATATGCATTTGAATAGTTACAATGTTTAAGATTTTAAAGAAACATTTATGACCATTTGCGATTTCTTATCACAAATGGTTTATATGTTTCTTTATTCATTCTAGGGTTGACATTGCACTGTCTGTTAATTTAAACTGAACATTTGCTATAAATCACCTTTGTGTACATAGTGCTATTTACTTATATTTATAAATATAATTACAGAAATATATTTTATTCATTTTTATGTCTAAGTATATGTATATTCAGTTATAATATGTTCTGTGTAAAGTTATATATACTTTCGAAAATGATAGGCCTGTATAACTTAAAACAAACATTCAATAACATAAATAGATGTTACAGTTAATAATTGTGCAATATGGATCATTAGCATTTACTTAATGACATTTAATTTAACATTTATTAATTTACTTTAGCACAGCAAATATAAGTAAAGCAAAGCTAAAAATAGGAATATGTGGGTAAATCTGGACTTAAATCTGCTTTAAAAAATATGACATGTTTGAACACGGCTAGGTTGAGAAACACATTCAAAATTGTCCTTAATGCGGTCAAACTGTGCTTCTTTACACGAAGCAAATAAACGCGGCAAAAACTGACGCCTTAACACGGCCAAAACGTGCGTGTCTACACGTACAAAAGAAACGTGTTCAAAATTGCCGCGTTAACGCGGGCAAATTGTGCGTTTTGACACGGACACATTTCACGCATTCCGTTTAAAGACTTTTGGCGCCTTCCGCCTTCCATATATGTCTGACGCCTGAATACTATGGGATTTTGGCCAGACGGCTGGCAAGCGTATACACGTTCCCCTTCAGGAACTCGAGCTGCGTCGAGATTCGCTTTGGGAACGCCCTTGCGTGACCGCGTTCTGAAGCACATGTCAAATCAGTCCAATGGAGTAGCGAGACGTCCCGAGCGGGGTGACATAAGCACCATAAAGCATAAAGGTGCATCCGGCAGAGCGCAAACCAGCTTCTGCTCTTCAGTAGCGCTCTGTGTATGTGTCTGTCTATTTACTGTTGTCTGTCCGCACAAGCACTCATATATATATAAAACAATGAGAAAGTCTATGGCGAGCGAACGGCAATACAAACGCTGTGTTCCTCCCTGCCCACGATATCTGACGGCAGGGGATACACACGATTTGTGTGTCATTTGTTTGGGAGCGGAGCATGCACGTTCAGCTCTCGAGGGGGCTGATTGTCATGACTGCGAGCTGCTCTCGCTGCGCACGCTCCGCTCTCGCCTGGCCGTGTATTATGAGAGCGGCCAGGCTCGCGATCCCGCGGGCAGCGGTCCCCGCTGTTGCTGAGACACAGCGCAGACTGTTGTCGTGGGGATCGCAAGTGGATTTAGCGGAGGGATCCGAGATGGGCTCGTCCTTTTCTGGAACCTAGACCTGGCATCTACCCCAGGTTCCCAAGTTCTCTCTTCGTGATGTGCTCATAAGATACACACACAGGCAGGGACTTGGTAGTATGGCGCAGTGGGTATTCTCGTTCCCAAAGCGAATCTCGACGCAGCTCGTATTCCTGAAGGGGAACGTCTCTCGGTTACGTATGTAACCATGGTTCCCCGAGGGAACGAGACGCTGCGTCTCTTTGCCATACTCCCTGCATCCCTGCAGGCGCTACTTCATCAAAGCTGGTACGCGCTCTGCCGGATGCGCTTTTATGCTTTCTGGTGCTTATGTCACCTCGCTCGTGACGTCTCGCTGCTCCATTGGACTGATTTGACACGTGCTTCAGAACGCGGTCACGCAAGGGCGTTCCCAAAGCGAATCTCGACGCAGCGTCTCGTTCCCTCGGGGAACCATGGTTACATACGTAACCTAGAGACGTTAGTTCTCTCAGTTTGCTTCGCAATCAGCAAAAAGTGCATAAATCACACCTCATACATAGCGACGTAGCTGAGAAAGGATATTTTTTTACTTTGCGTCTGGATAACGTATGTGTGGATAAACGTCTGAATAACATACGAATAAGTACATTTATAATCATTTGGCTTTGTCCTATTTTGCCCCAAGGAAGGCTTTAAGGTGGTAGGCTAATGATCATGATAACAGTACCTGAATTAAAGTTACACATCTGTCTCCCTACAACTGTGATCATAAGGCTTCTGTAGATATCAACACATGCGCAATAGGCTACTATATGAGCTACAGCCTTATTTTAATAGACGATCAAATTTGACGAAAATGTGTCAAACTGCAGTAGACCAGAAACAAAGCATTTTCAAATAGGCCTATGTATAAACATTTATTAATTATTTGTCAATATATAGGCTATCGATATGAACATGTAGAGTAGCCAACAACAATCTGCTCTTGTAATGAGCAGCTGTATGACGTGGTAAAAAAACAAAACAATAAATGCATATAACTATTTCATTTAACTGACAGTATAGTTTTATTATCAGTGTACACTGAAATCCGTGAATTGCTTATCCCAAAAATTTTCCAGTTGTATATGTTTTCTATATGCTCTCTTACAGTTTACAGCTGTCTACACTAACACACAATTCATGAAACAATTCACCATTTTCTCACAACTATAAACACAATCTCTTAACAAACAAAGTTGTACAAACTTCCATGTCAAAATCAAATTCTTCAGTCAGAAACACCTACTTCTATCAATATCAGACTTTGGCCTCAGATGACACACAAAACCTACAAATACACAGACAACTTCCCTGCCCAGTGAACAATGCATAACACTGTACAAAAACCTCTTATTGGGATTCAGAAATTATTTGGCAGCTCAATGTCTATTATAGTATACAACATACCGTTTTTTTTACAATCGCTAGGACACATTTCTCAATACTTGGGTCACTTTTTCAAAACTCTTCACACTGTGAGCACAACAGCAGTCGATGTGGGCTAAACTGTGGATCATTTGCTTTGGCACAAAGTGCATTCAACAACTACTACATCATTCAAATTACATAAATTATTTTCTCATTCAGACAAAAACAATGGCAAAACTCTATGCACCTACAAGCCAGTTTAGCCCTTGTTTACATATACTCTTTACAAAAATGTTAAGCCTAAGTTCGAAACCTAACATAATACAAAGATGAATAAGACAGAAATTCGCTACATTTCTACAGTAATACCATATTGAAATATATTCTGAATTCATTACCATCTGTACAAAAGGGCAAAACTTAGGAATAAGTTTGCATTGTAATGCAAACATGAACTATGCATATACTGCAGTGAATTATAAGCAATAGATAGTGTCATTCTTGTTTTCATTACACTACTGTAAAGTGATCTTAGATGAAGTAGATGATCTTACAAGAGAAGAAAATTCAAAAACAAAATAACTGAATATGCATAATACAGTATACTGTTGATTACATACATAAATAAATCGGACACATTTTATTACAGTAGTATACAGTACTAAAGCGATTTCTTGGTCTTTTGACAAAACACTTTCTCTACCTCCCTTAGGCAGTTGTCTTTCAGACTCAGTTCTGCAAAAACACAGGTAAAAAAAAACAGGCTAAATTTGACAATCACGAGGAGTTTGAGGGTATACAACATGTGCTACAGTTTACTAGACAGAATAATTAAATATCCCTCATATAAAGTACTGTTACTGTAGTTACTGTATAATTTATGTGTAAGCAGTATAAAACTCTGTCAATGATTCTTTCAGCTCTCTCTCCAGTGCATTTTTAAAGCAGTCACATGCTCCTTTTTATAATATCCTGAGATTCTGACTGGTCTGCCATCAGTTTTGTTACCGAATGCTTATTGATGGATAAATGTGTGCTATTTGAGTTCACACTGTGACACTTGAGTTAATTATTGTATTATGTGTTTGAGTTTTATGAATGAGAACATGGTAAAACCTCTGGGGAAAAAAAGCCATTTTGTGTAAAACTTTGGAATTGGAATGTGCATAAGGTGAAAAGTAGTGCTGGGCGGTATACCGGTTCATACCGAATACCGGTGTTTATTTTTGTTATGATATGAATTTTTAAAATACCGCAATACCGGTGTATGTCGCTTAAACAACGTTCGGAACGCGACACTGTTTGAGAGGGGTCCCTTTTCACTGTTGCACTGTGGTGAGGGAACAGCTGTATGTGTTACTAAGCGTGAAAGTTCCGAAACTGAAGCTGTAGAACTAACAGAACGTGATGCAGGGGTGTGAAGTAACGAATTACAAATACTCACGTTACAGTAACTAAGTCGTTTTATCAGTAATTGTACTTTTTTGAGTAGTTAAAAAATTGTGTACTTTTACTTTTACTTGAGTACATTTTAAGTGATGTATCGGTACTTTTACTCCGCTATTTTCCTCCGTTTGTGGTCCTTACATGCATGAAAAAAAAATACCGTCATGTACCGTATAATTTTGAAAAATATCGTGATATACATTTTTGGTCATACCGCCCAGCACTAGTGAAAAGTGTCTTTGTTATTGAGAACTGAGTTATAGTGTGTTAACAATATGACAGTTTGTTCTGTGGAGTATTTATGCATTCCAATATAATACATAGCCTAGTATATTATAATTTCTACTAAAACATTACATGATTGAAGTGTTTACTTATGGGCCATTGCTTATATTATGAATTAATCTTTAATTTCGAATTTGGTCTTTTGATCTGAATTTTGGTCTTAATGCATTAAGCCACGTTCCTTTTAACGGTTTTCCATGGAACAAAACTCTTAAATGTAAAAATGCTGTCTTTCCATTTGGATTATACTGCCATTCTCTTAGCAATATATGGTGCTTACAGGAGAACTGTGAATTGGTTGTTCCTGGTTGTTGTTTTACAAGTTATTAGCACTTCTTCTAAATCAGGGCTGTCCAAACTCGGTCCTGGAGGGCCGGTGTCCTGCAGAGTTTAGCTCCAACTTGCCTCAACACACCTGACTGGAAGTTTCTATGCCTAGTAAGAGCTTGATTAGCTGGTTCAGGTGTGTTTAGGTTGGAGCTAAACTCTGCAGGACACCGGCCCTCCAGGACCGAGTTTGGACAGGCCTGTTCTAAATAATATTGTCAGTTCAGTAATTAGCTAATATATTGCAGTGTAATTTTACTCGACATATTTTAGTCAACATATTCTGACTATTTAAACAAGATTATGAAATATTCATGGATTTGGAGGTGCTAAAATGTTACAACATACTTTTTTTTCTTTTCTTTTTGCTCAAAAGTAATTAATAGCACTTAAGACATTTCACAAAATCACACATAGAACTGGCAAAAGCTACTGCAGATGACACGGTGCAGACGTCACATAGCTTCTCACATGAAAGGGGGGGGGGGGGGC
>NW_015552656.1:79497-83029 GCF_001515605.1 Sinocyclocheilus anshuiensis
GGGGTGACTATGGCGGGTACTCCATACCAAAATCAAGTTTCCGAACGACCAACCAACCGACCGATTGAACGTAAAAATGAACGTCTTGTACTTTGAGCGTCTTACTGAGCTGGTGACCCATGTGACGACCTGATGTGACGTCAGCGTCTTGAAATTAGCTGGTTTTTAAACATGTAAACATGTAAACATGTTACGGTACCAGGTTTTCTTAAGTACCGGTGGTACCGAGTACCCGGTCAACCCGGTTCTTGATGCGCTATCAGTGACAACACTACAGGCAATGCATATAGATATTGTTCACCAAAAAGAACACTCAACCATTTCCTGCATCTTGCAGTACTTCCCTGAATGAGTCTTTAACTTGTTAACCCACACCTGGACGCCAGCGCACTGAACGCTCTTTGTTTGCATGTGTCAGTGTTTACGAATAGTTAAATGAAAAGGGGCAAAATTTATCTTGACAAACTATATATCATTATAAAGATCTAAGCCTTAAGCATCGACGATAGATCGCTGTTTTTCAATGGAAAGCTTATAAAGAGTGTATTTGCTAAATTTGTGTAAGCAGTACACATCTAAACAACTGCGGTCAAGCCAGCCGCGATTGAAATTTGTGTACGCGCGTATTACCATGAGTACGGTAATTGCAGGAACACACAGAGAGAACGCGCTTTCAGAGCACTGCATTGTCAAGATATAACACATTATTACATTTAAGAGGGCTGTAAAGACACCATTTCTAATAAGTAAAAAAAGCCAATGGTCAGTTCCTATACAGGACATCCCATACTATATGCACACCTCATATGAAATCATTTTACTGCAGCATTTTTGAAATATGGGACTATATGGTGCTTCAGAGGGCTATAAAGACCCCATTTCTAATAAGTAGAAAGAAACAATGGTCAGTTCTTATACGAAATGTCCCATACCATATGCACACCTCATATGAAATCATTTTACTGCAGCATTTTTGAAATATGGGACTATATGGTAATTTAGAGGGCTATAAAGACCCCATTTCTAATAAGCAGAAAAAAACAATGGTCAATTCTTACATATGTCGAGCATAAGAACTGACCATTCATTTATTCAACTTATTAGACAAGGGGTTTTTATAGCCCTTTAAAGCGCCATATGGTCCCATATCTCAAAAACGCTGCAGTAAAATGGTTTTATATGAGGTCTGCATTTAGTATGGGATGTCAATGTCACATATCTCAAAAACGCTGCAGTAAAATGGCTTTGTAAGAGTTATGCATATAGTATGGGACGTCCCTTATAGGAACTGACCATCGGTTTTTTCTACTTATTAGAAATGGGGTCTTTATAGGCCTCTGAAGTAGAATATTGTCCCATATCTCAAAAGCGCTGCAGTAAAATGGTTTGATATGAGGAGTGCATATAGTATGGGACGTCCTGAATAAGAACCGACCATTGTTTTTTTCTACTTATTAGAAATGGGATCTTTATACTCCTCTAAAGTGTAATAATGTCCGATATCTCCAAAATGCTGCAGTACAATTGTTTGATATGAGGTGTGCATATAGTATGGGACGTCCTGAATAAGAACCGACCATTGTTTTTTTCTACTTATTAGAAATGGGATCTTTATACTCCTCTAAAGTGTAATAATGTCCGATATCTCCAAAATGCTGCAGTACAATTGTTTGATATGAGGTGTGCATATAGTATGGGACGTCCCTTATTTTATACTTATTAGAAATGTGGTCTTTATAGCCCTTTAAAGTGCCATAATGTCCCATATCTCCAAAATGCTACAGTACAATTGTTTGATATGAGGTGTGCATATAGTATGGGACGTCCTGAATAAGAACCGACCATTGTTTTTTTCTACTTATTAGAAATGTGGTCTTTGTAGCCCTTTAAAGTGTAATAATGTCCGATATCTCCAAAATGCTGCAGTAAAATGGTTTGATATGAGGTGTGCATATAGTATGGGACGTCCTAAATAAGAACCGACTATTGTTTTTTTTTCTACTTATTAGAAATGTGGTCTTTGTAGCCCTTTAAAGTGTAATAATGTCCCATATCTCCAAAATTGTGCAGTAAAATGGTTTGATATGAGGTGTGCATATAGTATGGGACGTCCCTTATAAGAACCGACCATTGTTTTTTTCTACTTATTAGAAATGTGTTCTTTATAGCCCTTTAAAGTGTAATAATGTACGATATCTCCAAAATGCTGTAGTAAAATGGTTTCATATGAGGTGTGTATATAGTATGGGATGTCCCGTATAAGAACCGACCATTGTTTTCTTCTACTTATTAGAAATGAGGGCTTTATAGCCTTCTAAAGTGTAATATTATTCTTTGAAAATTATAGTAATACAGAACAGTCAAAGATAACAATAAATTACACGAATATTAAAGCAGATGGGCAAAAAAAATCCTAAAAAATGTCATCATATCTCAATTCTGGGCGTCTAGATGAAAAGCGCTCTGTGTTGTTCTTCTTCTAATAACGTTTTATGGCGGATGGCAAACCAACTTCTGGTGCATTTACCGCCACCAACTGGACTGGAGTGTGGAGCACTAATAAATACATATTTATATTTATCTATATTTTATAAAAAAAATTAAATTAAATAAAAAAAAACAAAAAAAACACACATTCCTAAATTCTCCTAATTAATCCTATTCCTTTAATGTATTTAACAATAGCACCATATATTTTACCTTGTTCTGCATGCTCTTTCAAGAGGTTTGACAAATTAAATGATTCAACACCCATGTTTCTTACTTCCTTAATGAGTTTTAACCTTTCTTTTTCATATTTTTTACATTTTATTAAACGCTCTGTGTTGTTCCTGCTATTACCGTAATTATAGTAATACACGCGCACCATAATTTCACTCGCGGCTGGCTTGACCGTGTTTTTCTGAAGTGCGGCTGGCTTGATTGCAGTTTTTGGGAAGCTTTTTTCTGCAAGCTCTGAGAAAACGAGCGCGTCTGATTTCACTCCCTTGGTGAAGTGGCAAAGGGATCTCATTATAATATTACCGCCCCATAACTGTAAACTTCCACTCAAGGCACCGTCATTTTGATTTAGCAAGCAACAACGGTGTACCAGCTCTAATGCCATGGCGAAAGTTTGAGCGAAACATGCTAACTGTTCTGTCTTTGGCTGCACAGACTAGCACAAAACACTATTTAGACCTAAAATAAACATGCGATTTATTTCCCAGCTGTTTACCTTCACAGACATTAACCGACTGTTTTTGTAACTCGTGTTTTTAACGTAAACTTGTGTGTGAATGAGAACTTAGTTTAGTACTCACATGCTGTGACAGCCGCTTTCTGTCCGTGTGCTTCGGATGTGTGCTCTCAGAAAACCGTATATCAGAAGTTTAAACTCGTATGGTTTAAACCGCATTGTTTCAGCGCTATAAACATGATAATCAGAACCAAAACAGGTATTTTAAGCAGGTCTGAGCTGGAAAAGGGGGCGGGGAGCAGCAGCTCATTTGCATTTAAAGAGACAGGCCCGAAAAACAGAGTGTTTCTGCTT
>NW_015552656.1:83259-107281 GCF_001515605.1 Sinocyclocheilus anshuiensis
ATTTATTGATTTATTTACTGTATATTGCTGCTGCCACACAGATCTAAAATAAACATGCAATTTATTTCCCAGCTGTTTACCTTCACAGACATAACCGAACGTTTTTGTAACTCGTGTGTTTTTAAGGTAAGCTTGTGTGAATGAGAACTTAGTTTAGTACTCACATGCTGTGACAGCCGCTTTCTGTCCGTGTGCTTCGGATGTGTGCTCTCAGAAAACCGTATATCAGAAGTTTAAACTCGTATGGTTTAAACCGCATTGTTTCAGCGCTATAAACATGATAATCAGAACCAAAACAGGTATTTTAAGCAGGTCTGAGCTGGAAAAGGGGGCGGGGAGCAGCAGCTCATTTGCATTTAAAGAGACAGGACCGATAAACAGCGTGTTTCTGCTTCCACTCAAAATAGGCATTTCATAATGATATTATAAGTGATCTGTGGAGTATTTTGAGCTGAGACTTCACAGACACATTCTGGGGACACCAGAGATTTATATTACATATTGTAAAAAGGGGCGTAATATGTCTCCCTTAAGACCTTGCCTCATTCATTGCCTCTCCCTCATCTGCTGTACTGTCAAAGTCCTGTACATTTATTCATTTAACTCATTTATAAATCTTATAAAATATAAAAAAAAATATACAAATATTTTTATTTCAGATCACCAAAGTTTAAAATTATTGTTTTAGTGTTTTTTCTGCTTGTTAACAGAATTAAATATATATATTATACACAGTGTAAATAAGTATTGGACCTCAAGTTAGACTGCAGTTTAAACACTAGGGGGCGTATTACTGACACATATTGGACACACAGTACATGTGTATTATTGGTGAAGCTCAACAGAAAAGGCCATTTTTTAATCTTAATTTTTCCTTATTATGTTGCCACTGAGCCATAAAAAACAAATGCAAATTCTGGTTGGCAGTTTCCTCGATATGTCAAAAACAAACCATTTACAGATGCATGTTTTAATAATTAGTACAGTATAAACTCTGGGAGATAATATTATTAAGGCCAGATTTTGTTTGAACAAAGTTCAAATGTTTGCCTATTTTACTCTTTTAATGAAGTAATTAATTGTTTCTGCTAGGTGGAAAAAAATGTAGTCATGCAGATACGAGACAGATCAGTCAAATAACAAGTAAATAGTTTATTTTCAAAAAAGTTCTCAAGCATTCAAATGTGACCAAGTCAAGTCACCGGAACTATGATCCTTCTCTCTGGAAATTCTTTTTATTGTGGGACTTTGCTTAATCTGTGCCTGGGAAACCAGCTCTCCTGGTGCATTTAAGGTCAAGGCATTTCAGGACGTTCATTTAGAAACAAGCACACATCAAGCACATCAAGACTTGTTTCTTTTGGTAATGTTTGTAGGTTCTGCAGAAGGGTTCTCCTTTAGCCCGTGAAAGCTCTAGAATGTGTGTCTCTTTGTGCAGGGGCCACACTCCGGTTCCTGCTGAACTGAGCCAGTAAATCAATACAACTGATATCAGCTCAGAAGGCACCGGAGCTCAGGTCCTGATCAGACACACAACTCTACACAGATTATCATTTCACATTTTTTTTAAATTACCAAGTTAGGAAGCCAACTCTTACCTTTTCAGGAATGTGATTTCTTGGCACCATTTATTATATTATTACACTTTAAATCATGTTAAATTGCATCTTTAAAGCTGATGGTAAATGTAGTGGGGCGGGGCTATCTGTTTGTTTGACCAATGGTAGACAGTGGGTGTTTGGGAAACCTGTTTGAAAACAGTATTATTTTTGCAATTCTATTTAGTGACACTAGTGGTGCCGAAATGACAGGCTTTACCTTTAAGAACGATCATCTGCTTTGAATAAGAGATTTTCTCACACAAAGATAGCTTCAGCCACAGTCACATGGGAGCCGTTTCAGCTTTGGCACATTTCTCTGTTTTTAAGCAAGATTTATCATTACCCATGTGTGTTTAATTATGACATTGAACATTTATCATCTTCAATTTAGATATGTTTGTTAGTCATTATGTTTGGCTGATGCTAATACCTTCCTTGTTATCATTTTGAAAAACGGCCTGAGAAAATTCTATCAGCAGTTTATCCAGCCTTATATCATTTGACACCTGCATGACTTTCTTTGTACTGTGAGAAACAGAAGGGGATACTTTTAATAAAGTTTAATGCTGCTCTTTTTCATACAGAGAAATATTTGAACCACAAATTATTCAATATTTAATTTTGATTGAGGAACAAATCTCATTTGTTCAAATCTCAATCTCATTCAAACCACTTGAATGCACATCATTGCAGGTTTGCTTACTTCAATGTACCAAACATTGATTTTGGATCTCTTATAACCAGTTGTGATATACTAAGATTTAAAAGCGAAAATTATATTTGAGTGTTACAGCAGACTGGAATATTTTCAGTTATTGATCAATTTTGCTCTATTTATCACACAAAGCTATTATAGGGCTCCAAATTATTTGGATTATAGTAGACTACATTTTAAGCACTTCAAAAAAAATCATTTTGGTCACCATATACTTCAGTCGTATTGAAAAGAGCAGCATGAACATTCTTAAAAGTATCTCCTTTTGCATTCCACACAAAGAAAGAAAGTCATACAGATTTCAAACAACATGAGAATAAGTGATGACAGAACTTTCATTTTTGGGTAAATATATTTATTTACAACTATAATGGGAACACTACCCTTTTGAAAAAGATAATACACTTAATTTTGTTGAATGTGTACTTCAAATTGTGAAGTATATTTAAAAAAAACTACTTGCAGACATTATAATATTAATCGACTATGGCTATGTTTCTTAAGTACACTTTAAAAAATAAATTTTAATAACAGTAATAATATCAAAAAGTTTTACATTTAAAATGTATGTACATTATACATTAAATATTATGTTTTAACAATCTTTTGTGCTTTAAAGAAGTATACTTATATTTGTATTTATATTTATACATATTTTAGATAAATAAGTATATATTTATATATTTTCATACTAAAGAACATGCAAATTATAATTTTAATAGTAGTGCATTATTTCATATTACATTTATGGTTAATATTTTTTTTTAAATGTACTAGATTGCAACTTCATCCTTTCAAATATTTACTTATATTTAAATACATGACATGCAAGTTTCAAAAGAGATTACATTAATTTTAGTTTTCCGTTATGAAATTGCATATAAAGACATACCTAAATAAAGCACTCTAAAGTTCAGTTAATTGCATTTAATTTAAATTTAAACTGTAATACATTTTCGTTTAATTGCAATAAACATTTGATTGCATACCCGAAAACATTACATTCAGTTCACACCTAAGTATATTATTTTAAATGATATTATTTGCATAATAAGTGTCCTTTTTAAAAGTATGCTAAAGTGTACTTATCAGTATCTTTGTCATGATAGCACGTAATACAGGACATAGACTTTCCAACAGAAAAAAAGCTGCAGTTTCTTTTCAGGTGAAGAACTTAGCCACTGTGAACAAAAAAGCGAACCGTGCACGTTCACCAATCAGCTAAGCTCTGCACCCGCTCAGAACGGCATCACAAATGCTCGAGTATAAACACCCTAATGGAGTTCCACTTTCTCATTCTGCCATCATGTCAGGTGCCCTTTTTCCAAATTTCCTCCATTTTTTTTGTCTATTTCCTCATGAACTGCTGGTAAGGCCATGGCAGTGTGGTAATCCCTGGCAATGTGATTTTTCACTACAGTCACAAATCAACATGCCAGGAACCCACACAGTCACAACAACCCCCGCCGTCCCACCCCAGCTCCTGCTTCTCCCATGCTTGGCTTAACTCTAGGTATTTCCCTAATTATCCACTACACCCAGATAAGAAACTTGATGCAATTTCTCTCTAAAAAGGCAAGAAAAATGAGGGTTTTGAAATGAACAGTTAACATCACTTATTGCAGATTAATTTGCGGTCTCTGTGAGGCATATGTGAAGAAGAGGTGAGAAAAAGATGTAAATCTAAAAAAAGTCTCTGATGGTAACACCATACTGACATAGAACAAAAAATTGTATTTGCATGGTACTCTGAGATACTTTAAGAATACCACAGAATTACCATGTCAGGAAAATCATAGCTATTTTGTAATAAGTGGTGTAGCAGTAAACATGCAATTTGAATCACTTCCATGTGGGCTGTTCAGGTTTTACAGTTTAGTATGCAACCCTTCATTTATGCATTTACTTGCCACCTAAGAAGAGTGAACTTGATTAAGTCATATTATGAAACCATTAGTCATGTGTAATCATGTGAAAATGCCTTTGAAGGATGTTTTATGAAAACCCATTTCCTATGACATCCTCCGTTTGGCTTTTCTCTCTATCTGATGTTTCTCATATCGCTACATTAAGTAATTTGCTTTACAATATGTGGGGAAGGAAGTGTAAAGTGTTGCTGCCACATGAAACAAGGATGGGTCAAACAGACCGCATCAAATTGTTGCAAAATAAAGTGCAGTCTGGTGTGATGTGGAATCCACAAGCCTCACAAACTCCAAAGAAGGACTGTAATTCTCCAGTCGTAATATTCCTTGCTCTTCTGAAATGGCCAGCGATCCATGCCAGGAGGATAGTCGTGGAGTCCAGCGAGGTTATTAGGCTACAAAACAAAAAAATAAGTATAAATTAGAACTGAATGTCAAATTGAAATCTAAAAATGGTAATAATCAGTGTTGGGGGTGACGCAAGTTACGTAATCAGATTACTTTTTTCAAGCAATTAGTAATGTAACAAATTACTTTTAAATTTTAAAAGAACTGAATATCAAATTCAAATCTAAAAATATAAAAATGGTAATAATCAGTGTTGGGGGTAACACATTACATGTAACGCAAGTTACGTAATCAGAGTACTTTTTTGAAGTAACTTGTAAAGTAACAAATTACTTTTAAAAATATCTGAGTTTTTAAAAGTACTTTTTTAAATTACTTTTTAAAATCTCAGAGTTTCTTTTTTAAATAAGTAACACAAGTTACTTTGTGTTTTCTCATTTATTCCGTGACAGCTCTCCTAACTCTGTGTTGAGACAGAGAAATCGGGAGTGATGCACAGAGGCACTTCCTTCGGTCTGAGGCTTATTCATTTCACTTTTGATGTGAAAAGAGCTTTACAATTGCCAAATATATGGCTTTTACGGTGTTGTTTTTTGTTTGTTTGTTTTTTTGGTTATTAAAATAAATGAGCAAGTTGAGCTCAGTTGACAAAAAGTTAAGCAAAAGTAATGTAATCCATTACTTTCCATAAAAAGTAACTAAGTAACACAATTAGTTACTTTTTTATGGAGTAACACAATATTGTAATGCATTACAAAATGGCCAACTATATTAAAATATTTTGATATATGAGGGTTGAAACTAAATATATTTTCTATTTCTAAAATATATTGAATTATACTTCACTTTTTACAGCATATATTTAAAATATATTTAAAATATATTTTGGTCACAAAATGGGGTTGGTTTCCTCAACTGTACATTCAACCTCCAAGCTAAAAATCGTACAATTGTTGCACTTAAAGTTGCAAATCTGAGCATAATGTCCCCAGTTCCAGCTGTGTTGTAATTTTTTTTTTTTTTTTAACTCTGGTTACTCTTATAAATACTTATTTTAAGTTTTACAACGTTTAATAGTGTACTCTGTGCATTTCCCCCTTTTTAAAAAATGGAACAGTGAATAGTATAAAATAAAATGGAAAAGTAAATAATCTCATTCCATTTTCTCAATTTTTATGAAAATTGTAGTGCTATGATAAAACTAACTATGCTATGTGATAGTTTAATGTGCCCTAAATCTGCAACCTTGTTACTTACAAATTGGTGCTCAAGAAAAAATAAATATTGCTATGCATGCTATGTTTCGCCAAATTGGTAGATATTTATATGTGCAATTGATATTCATGATATTTATTTGTACGATTCATACGCCACAGTGACAGTTAGGGGTTGACTTTATTTTTTTCTAAAAATCATGTTTTCGTACATTTTACAAATTCAAAAAAATTGTAAAATTTGTAAAATAATTAAACTTTCCAATAAAATTAGGTTGTTTTTTCTCATCTGTATATTCATCTAGAGCAACCAACACTAATAATAACTACTATTACAGTTGAAAATCTCAGTATGATGTTTACAATTCCAGCTGTGTTGTTACAAATTCTGGCATAATTTTTATTACAGGCGACAATTTTCATATATTATCCAACACAATCTCATGGTAATCGTAACTATTTTATGTGCTGGCAAACTGGTTGCTAATTCATATGAATTTGTATGATCACATGCATATGTTTTCATACAATCTGCCTATGCCCTGCTGATGCTTATGTTCAGAGGTGAACCTTCGTGCTTACTTTTTCTAAAAATCATACGTTTTTGTACAATGCCAACATTTTCTGAAAGCTAAGCACTGATACTGATCCTTCTTCTCGTTCCAGCTGAGCTCTTTTATTTCTCTGTTCTTGACAGATATTGCAGCAGTGTGCTTCATCTGTGTGGCTTTGAGTGCAGTCCAGATTGTCTTTTTGAGGACATGACCTGTGGGCTTTGTTTGATAAGAATCTGTAATACTGTAATAATGTCATTATTGTGTCTGGAGCAGCCCCTGATTACAGAGGCTAATCAAACGCTGCTTCCGTTCCACTTTGTGCAGAGTAATGTGTGTGTGGAGGGGTGAGAGTGAAGAAACAGCCTTCTGTCCTCAGCAGAATAGGAGGAATATTACATTACGTGATACATTGTGCATGCGGCTGTATCCTGCTCTTCCGTATCATTAGTAATATTATTACTGATAATAGCTTTCTGTATGGTAACTTGATACACATTTAGACTATATTTAGAGATGACGTTAGGGAGATTTATGGGTATAAGATTTTAAAGTAGAAGGGTTTTCCCAGCACAATCCCATGGCAATTAGTAACTATTTGCGTCTTGGCAAATTTGTGGCTAATTTGTATGAATTTTTTAATGTTTTCGTATTTGCTTACGCATAAGTGTTTATTATGTTTAGGGAAAGATCTTTATGTTTATTTTTTCCTAACAATTGTACATTTCCCATGAAAGCATACAGCAAAAAAAAAATATTTTGTTTAGCTGTGCAATGTGATGCAAGAGAGTTGCTTTAATGTGAGATGATTTATGAGCAATTGCATTACAGACGATTTTTACGGTTGTCAGTCACCATGAATTTATGAAACTATAAAGCCGTCTGCCAATTTGACTTTTTCTGCACTAACCACACATTTGAACAGAAAGGTTTAGGGTCCTGGAGGAAAGTCCTATTGCTCAAATGCTGCTCAAGAGACAAACAGGAGTTCTCAGTTAAGAATCAATTGTATCTAAAACAGCAACAAATGAAACAATTGTTGATATGTACTAGAAGATTATAGATAAATACAAAGATTTTTACATATTTAGGTTCACATTGAAAAGCCTTGCAGACTTTGGTATTTTGTCAAATTTGTGCACAGTTTGAGACATTGTTGAGATCATATGTGATTATAGGGTCTTTTTGAGAAAATTTAAAGGAGACATATTATGCCCCTTTTTACAATATGTAATATAAGTCTCAGGTGTCCCCAGAATGTGTCTGTGAAGTTTCAGCTCAAAATACTCCACAGATCATTTATTATATCATTTTGAAAATGCCTATTTTGAGTGGAAGCAGAAACGGGCTGTTTTTCGTGCCTGTCTCTTTAAATGCAAATGAGCTGCTGCTACAAAAAACAGTCGGTTAATGTCTGTGAAGGTAAACAGCTGGGAAATAAATCACGTTCATTTTAGATCTGTGTGGCAGTAGTGTAATATACAGTAAATAAATCAATAAATCCACTGCTCTCTCGTCTCCTCTGAGGCTGGGACTCTAAACAGTGTTCTGTGCTCGTCAGTGCAGCCAAAGACAGAACAGTTAGTATGCTTTGCTCGAACTTTCGCCATGGCATTAGAGCTGGTACACCGGTGTCTCTTGTGAAAACACAATAACGGCGCCGTGGGTGTAAACTTTTACAGATTAAGGGGCGGTAATATTATAATGAGATCCCTTTGCCACGTCACCAAGGGAGCGAAATCAGACGCGCTCATTTTCTCAGACGCTTGCAGAAAAAGGCTTAGCAAAACAAAGCTACTGGGTTAATCTTTATCATGTTTCCTTGGTTGGTAGATGCACCGGGGACATGATTATAGCACTTAAAACCTGGAAAAGTCAGATTTTCATGATTTTTCACCTTTAAGAAATCTCATTTGTGATTTTTGTATTGTTTTGAACAAAATTACATATTTAATTACAATGATTTAGCTATAAATGTAAGCCTTTTTCTCTCACAAAACTTTACAAAATAAATGGTGTAGGATTTCTTTGAATCAGTTTTAACTCAGAAATTGCTTGTAAATTTCACAAATAATTACAAACCAAAGGCAATTAATACATGACATTTTGTATCAGAAAGAAATAGTATTTTCCTGTAAAGTATTAATAAACTTCAGTAAACTTTGTTATATTTATAACTTTGAAAAATATAAAATATTTATATATATATATATTGCATGTCTTCAGAAGAATGCAATATAGTGAACTGTATTTCTGACACTTTTCTGGGTTTTTATTGTTTGTTTTTTGGTCACAGAGCCACATGAACATTTTTTGAAAATTCTCATTTTGTGTTCTACATACAATTTTTAAAAAAATTTTTTAAACAGAATAGCAAAGAATAAAAACTGAAATCTCTTAAGATAATGAGTCTCCATCCAGGGTTTGAGTAGTTGTTCATACAGGCTTTTGGATATAAGAGACACAAACTGGGCCCCAAAACATCTCACTCATGACCTCTACACGTGATCCTGTTTCACTGCTGTTTTTCTGCCTTTCAGCGGCCCTCTCTACCCTCACCGAAGGTTTTTCTGATGTCCTGTCCTGGGAATTAATGACTGCTAATGAACAAGGGGGGCCAAGGCCAAAGCAAAGTGGTAGGAAATGATCTGAGAAATTACAGTTCCTGTCTCTCGGTGCCTCCATTACCAGCGTGAATGTGCACCCTCTGCACTCTCTGTACAGGGAAACAACACTGATCCTCCCCCATCAAGCCCACTCATCCTGAACACATAAGAGCTCAGACCCCGGTCGAACCTTATCATGTGAGAGAGCTGAGATTAGAGGACTTGGCCCCTCGTTCAAAGCAGAAAAACAACATTGCCTCTCTGGCCACGAGTCAAGCGTGCTAGTTTAAATTAGAGCACAGCCTTTCACACTTGACATTTAGTGTGGCACAGTATATCTTCACCTTATTTCCACTCGCCAAAAAGTCCACACCCCCTGCCCTGAGTCTTATTAACACACACAGACTGTGTTTCGTTTGGACTGGATCCCTCATTAGACTTCTTAAATCAGCATGACTTCAGTAATGGTTTTATGTTCTCTTAAGAAGTCTTTACAGTCACTGCTGTAAGTTTTAACTGTTGGTGGGATGCCACCCATGCGAGACCAAGGCTACGTCTTAAAGGGTGCGGCTGGTCCGGGCCTTGTCACCATCTGAACTCATATTAGAGTAGGAAAAGAAATGATTTCCTTTCTTTGAGCTGAGATTTACATTTTAAATGTATGATTTTTAGATATTAGTGTTCCATTTTTGCTGTCTCTTGTTAAAAAAGTGCACTTGATCGTATTTAATGTGCACTTAAAATCTTAGAAGTATATATTTATAAAAATGTACTTGAAAATAATACATCAATGAAATAAAAGGCCATTTAAGTGTATTTTGAAGAGAGTACAATACCGTGACTAAAATGTCAAAATAAAAGTTTTATTTTAAAGGACATTTTAAATCTTTTTTTTTTTTATGTTTTGTCATGTTTTAAACAAGTACACTTATTTTGTTGACTAACATACTAAAGCACATGTAAAGTACTTAATTATAATTTTAACTGTAGTCTATTATTCAATATTACATTTCAAGTTACATTTTTAAAGTAAAAATTGCAACATCATTAAAATGTGTAATTACAGAAATATTTAAATACATGACATACATGTTTCATTAAAAATAACAAAAACTTGTCAGTAAATTTGACAGTAAGCTTTAACCATATTTCAAAGACAATAAATGTAATTATGAAATTACATATAAAAATGTACTTAAGTCATACTTAAGTGCTTTGCTGGAAAGTTCAGCTAACTGCATTTAATATCAGTTGAAACTATAATACAATTTTCATTCAATTACAATTAACGTGTGAAAACACTTATTCTTTTAAAGTATATTATGTCTGTAAAAAGTCAATAAATGAAATCAAAGTTTCCTTACCAAACCACCTCCCACCATGGACATATTCATAAACTATTTTGGGGGGGAATTATTGTTTAGTTTACATCACAATGAAAAATACCTGACAACATTATCAGGAGATACATGAACAATATGCCATAAAATCCCAAAGAAATGTTCTTTTATAGGATAGAAGACATTTTTCATCAATGTTTCTCTTAAAATTCGTTATGTGAAATAAAAATAGACACAAATTAGATAATTGTGAACATACAGTAAACATAAAGTAGAGTTAAAGACAACATGCAAGTCAAATCATTTGATTCCAGAGGGACTTAAATTCCTATTTGACTGCAGACTATTGGTATCTTGAGCACATTTTGAGATACTGTCGAGATTTCACTGGAATCCTTGATGACATTATACTGGCTTTTTTCCCTCAGGAGAGAAATATGAGAAGCATGGAACTTAAGAAAACATCTTAATTTGCTCTCAATATCATCTCTAACAAGCAACTAACTAACAGTTTGTCATTTTACTTTCCTCTGAGATATGCTAGATTCTTTAAAAAACCTCTGTGTGCGTCATAAAAACAGGAATCCTTACCTTTTTATAGCCTCTTTTAGCTTCTCCGGATGAAAGCAGAACGGACTGCCTAACAAAGACAAACCAGAAGAGCGGATCGTAGAATCTGAAGGAAACTCCCCACTGTTTATCCCTGACTGGCTCAGCCAGTGTTCAACATCATCCCTTCATACCACTCATTATAGCCTCAGCCCACTCCGGTTTCACAGAGACGCTCCAGCATCCAGCAGTGTGTGTGTGTGTGTGTGTGTGTGTGTGTGTGCTGGAGGAAACTGGCAGTAATCCTGTAAAAAGTTCCTCAACTCTGAGCCTTACTGTAATCAAATGCGGTTGTTAGATGAGGGGCTCATAAAGGAGAACTTGAGCTTTACTCATCGCTGCTTTTCCTGCCAGTCCCACCCTTTTGTCTGCTGCATGCCAATCATTGCTGCTCTCTGCTACTCTGCATTTCTCCCTTCGAAGGTTAAAGTTAGAAATTTAAACAAACCCCTAATCTGACGTAATAAACTTTGGTGTGCAACTCATCCTGCACCATTTATGCAACAGATACTTCATGCTACTTGTTGACAAAAACTGTGCTATTAAGTTTCTAAGTCATGAAAGTTACAATATATGTCTGGCGTATGATAAAACTTGCGAAGAAATCCAATAGATTTACCTTGAAGGAGAGACCAACATATTGTACAGACTTGAACCAGTAAGCAACCATCAATTATTGCCTTATAAACCACTCAGAACTGCATAGCAACACCCTGGGAACCATCCGAAACACCTTAAAACCTTCAGAAAGCTTCATTATCTAGTTGGTGTTATTGTAGTGGACTTGTAGTCCAGAGTGTGACGAAAAACTAGCAGGAGCCTGAAGCCTAATCATGTGTGTAATGTGTAACCTGAGCACTTTTGCCTTTACCAACTCGTCTTATCCGTGCTTTTATGTAGTCATTGTGTGGATCTTAATCCTGTGCACAAAGAGTAATAAGAGCTTTGGACACACTGTAACATCATATCCTGTTGTGTTCGGAGAATTCTCTGACAGAGGATTCATTACACGTTCTGCCTCAGAGCTCAGTTCATCACCTGAATACAGTGCAGTGGATCACAATAGAGCCAGTGTATGGGTATTTCGCAAATATCACGAAGCTTGTTTGCCAGTGTACAGCATGTCCACTATCATAGGCTGCCAGGGTGTTGCTATGCAGTTGCTATGGTGTTCTGGGTGGTTGTTAGGAGCTTGCTTGCTTGCCAAATCAAAAGACCCCATACCCAAGTGTCTATGACGTTCTTGTTGATAGATATGGGAACTTTTCACCCATTTTATCATCATAAAAATCTGACAGGTTAAAAGAGTAATAATGCACCTCTTCTCAACAAACTGGAAAATCTGAAGTATTGTTCATTCATATGTTGCACAAACTGTGCAGGATGAGTTTAGCGGTAAATATCACCACAGTTTCAAATCTAAGTGGGGCAATAAATAAAGAAATTGAAAAAATTAAAAATTAAAAAACTGTAGTTTAAAATGTACGTGAAAGCTTTATTTTCATGTTTTGTGTGGTTTTATGGTGTTCTGTATAATTTTCAGTAAAAATAAAATAAAATAAAATTTTTAATTCAATTCAATTCAATTCAATTATCATTATTATTATATTGATATTAAAGTGTCATTATGCATATTGGTTAAAAAACTATGTTTAGTTTTAGATATTTAAAAAAAAAAATAGTTAGTTTAATTAGTTTTAACTAATTAGTTATTTAGTTTCAAGTTTAAAAGGGTAAAAAGTATATTTTACAAATATCATGATTATGAATACATAAATATCATCAATCACATTTTTGGATTGTTTTAACATATAAAATGTTACAACCTGAACTAAGACTGCCTTGCCATAAAATGGTCAAATTATCTAATATTATATCTGAGAGTTATTGACAATAACACAATAATGATAATAAAATACTATGTCAAACTACTTCTTCATTTGAAACTAATTGAATTCTATTCAATTTTTGTTCATCATGACTTCAAGACAGTTGCATCACCCTGCCTTTTTTTTTGTTTTTTTTTGATGTTATGCCACCAAAAAATACCAAAGCTCATTCAGAAATGAAAAACATTTTGATTATAGAAGAACTGTAAGGCACTGTATATATATAAATTGCCTTTTTGTATGTAACCTATTTTTAAATAAACTGATAGTGTCAATCAGAAAAAAAATGAGTATCATGTCATGTATGTCATGAAAACTGACACCTCTGGCTGTACAAGCTCAATTTTACACATTGTTGTATTATGAAATGATTCATAGTGCAATTCGTAATTCAAGGCACTGATAAAATGTGCGCTTTAGCATGCATTACAATTAACATGGTGTGTTTTTTATTTTAGGTCAACTACCTTTAAATAGGTTAAAGGTAGTTAAGCTGTTGACATGCTTAGCCTAGCTAAACAATAAGAACCCATTCGCTTTAATGGCACACACATTTAAAGGAAACTCTATCGCCCCCTTGAGTATTGGAGTTTGTTACCTCCACAGTGTTAAAAGGTTCATTCAAATAATGTCTCATACATTTGCATTAGAAGGTAACACAAAACTGGTTCTTACCACTTCTTGACAAATCACATTAAAATTCAAACTCTGATTTAATAAAAAAATCCAGAAATCCACCATGAATAAGGAAAACCTTGACCTAGTGACTTAATCAGATCAGAGAATGGAGAATGTGGCGCCTGACGCCTCCGTGTCATCCTCTAAATTGGGCTTTATGAGTTAGCATTGTGCTGTTTGTGCATTAATCTTACCCCACAACAATTCAATGAGCGATTTGTTGTGACACAATGCGTCTCATTCACCACCCGCTCCCTGTGTGGGAAGTTCTGGCCGATCTCTGTCTCTCTCTAACTGTCCTGAGTGAGTACCAGCCAAACAGATCCTTTCAGTCTTCATACCATTGCATCAAACATTCATTGTTATTTCAGTTACATTTGTGTACAAGATGTTTATCACGCACACGGATTTAATCACCATTGTTTAGAAAGTCCAAGTTTGATGAGTAAACTGCAATGGCATTGATTACGAACAAAGTCAGATTACGATTGTTTGTTTGCCACTGGAATAAATCTCATTCTAATAAACCAATATCTCCAAAGCACAATGAAAACTTGGTAATGCATTCCTTTAAAGTGATGACTTCAAACGTCTGGTATTCCCATCCTGCCACTGCCACAGACGGAGGGCAGACCAGTGGGCGTCTTCCAGAAAGAGCTGCACCCAACGCCAGACCATGTAAGGCCAGCCAACGTGCCCAAAAATAAATATCAAAGATCACTGGGAGAGGGTGGGAGAAATGGATGTAGAAGGAGAGAAAGAAACAGAGTCTCGCAGATGTTTTCAACTCGTCAGGAACGCCGCCGCTCGGCCGTGGATGCGGTCCATATGTGCTTCTGGCTGTATGTGGAGGATCACAGAGCCTTTCTGTCTGTCTGCATGCAGCAAAACCCCAGTGTAGTTAATGGGATCGCCCCACTCTACCGCCACTTTGCTCTTCTGCTTTGATAGGCCATGTGGGCCGCCTACTTCAATGTAGTTAGTCTGACCTTCCTGCAATTTCAACACTTGGCACATTAAAATAACAAAGTCCAGATGTCTGATTAATGGGAGCCACCAACCCCTTTCAACCTTTGCACTCTGTTCAACCGAAGACATGCAATACAGTTAATTGCTGGAAAATATGGTGCTTCGAAAGAATGATGGTGACATAGAAGGGACTATTATAAGTGAAGTCAGTTCACTTGGCATGCAATATCTGCCTAAAAACTGTTGGCTAATCTTTCATTCAAATACATTTTTTAATATAACATAATAAAGAAAACATTGCTTTAGCATGATTTATATGCAAACTACCATGTATGGTCACTAATGAAAAATAAGTGTACTTAATTGTATTGAAAGTGCACTTACAGTTTACTTCAAATAAAAGCATATTAAAAAAAAACATATACTTGCAGTATGCTTGCAGATAATATTAGTGAAATAAAATGTCACTTAAATGTATACAGAGATGCAGTTGACTTTAACACACTTAAGTCGACTTTTAAAAAGTGCACTTTGTAATAATGTCAAATTAAAAGTTTGACTCTAAAGTACTTTTTAAATGTTATGTTTTTGTAATCTTTTATCAGGCTTTTAAGAAGGACACTGATCTGACAAACATACAAAAGCACATGTAAGGTATTTGGTTAAAATATAAAACTATAGTGTGTTATTCATTTAAAGTAAATATATTTAAGTACTAAATTACAACTTCATCATTACAAATATGTAATTAAAAATACACTCTAAAAAAATGCTGGGTTATTTTAACCCAACTTTGGGTCAAATATGGACTAACCTACATGACATACAAGTTTTATTTGAATTGGCATTAAAAGTGTATTTCAGTTTGCCATAAATGTTTGTCAGTACATTCAGCAGTACAATTTTACCATATTTCAAAAACAATATAATGATGAAATTACATATAAAGGTGTACTTAAGTCATACCTAAGTGGGCCAAAAAGCATTTTATAGTTCAAATAATTGCATTTATTGATTTACACTGTAAAACATTTTCATTCAGTTTTAATTAATATGCAGTGAAGTTTCTGAAAATTCACTATGCACTTATATATTGTTTTAAGGTATATTATTTCCATAAGTGCTATTTTTAAAAGCAAGCTAAAGTATACACAAGGGGTTAAATGTTGGCTTCTGTAAAGCTTCGGTTGTCTTTGATTGTTTCATGTTCAAATGATGCACTTGTTTGGGTGGTGTAGAATAAGGAAGTAGGGACAAAAGTAATCTATAAAGTGTTTTAGTCTTTTCCATTGAAATAGGCCTATTGTTTGCGTAAAGTAAACTTCATAAGTTTGTGTAATTTGTTCTCTACAGTGTGTATTCAAATGAACTACCCAGGCAGACAACAGCACACGTGCAATAAGGTAACATATACTAAGTGGAAAGAGTCAATAAAAAATCTGACAAGACAAAAATTTAAATCAATTGAGAGGCTAAGATTTTTACCAGTTTTAGGCCTGACACAAAGCAGAGAACGGACAGTACAACCCCCCCTAACTCTGGAAAATCATTGTAAGACTTGGTTTTAAATGGCTTATTGCTTTGATAATTTGGTTTATCTGGTTAGCATGACCTGTTAGCTGCTACTTTTAGATGCTGTAACTACATCATCAGCCAGGAAGGAAGAAATGCTAAATTTCTTCGAGTTTACTTAAGCACTGTCTCACCCCCCTATATTATAACCTATTGCATATGTCCCCTCAGACAGGCTGAGGAAAAATAGGGGCCAGGTCAGGGAATTGTGGTGATGATTTCTCATTCACTGCATGTGAATGCATGACATTCCCTCCTTTCACGGGGGAAATGAGTGCCTGAAATAAACGAGAACTCATGCGGCCATCTAGTGCTGAGTATTGGAATTACTTCAACATTTGCTGAACAAATCCTCTTTGTACAAAAAGTCAGTATTCAACGAAAAAACTTCACTAACTCTCAGTAACTCTCAGCCTGCATGTTGAAAATTGCATGTAAAAAAAATAAAGTCTGGTGTTAGATTAAAACAAACACAGGTGAGTAATATTTTGCAAAGTTTGTTTTGCTGTCTGTTGTACAATCTGTCGTTTGAATTGTACTGTGTATCTTTTTTTTGCATTCAGTACAGTAGTGAAGTTGACTGCCTGGATGTTACAAGAGGAAATACAGCCTTTCAGTCGAGGTCAAATAAACTCTGGTGAATGCTAGATTAAAACCCCAATAAAAACAAAGGATAGTAATATTTTTTCAAGTTGAAGTTCCAGATCAGCTGTATGTTTTTTTTTTTTTTTGGTCATTTATGTGATGTTCACTGCCTGGATGTTGCAAGAGGAATCATCTTCTGGGGGGGGGGAATAAATAAATAAACAGGTATGTGCCAGATTGAGAACCCTAAAATAAAAATGATAACTGTGGGTAATATTTCTCAGACATTTCTGTTGCACAACTTAAAGTTTAATATGCACTGTATTTGTCTCTTATTCATTACAAGAGTGATGTTCACTGCCCTTATGTTGTGAAAAGAAACACTGTATCTTTTCCACTGAGGTAAAATATAAATGTAGCAAGTGACAGATTAAACACAGAAAAAGGGAAAACAGTCACAGTTGAGTAATATTCCTCAAGCAAATCTGCTCTCTGTTGTACAACCTGTAGTTTGGTTTGATACTAAAACCTTTCTTATTCATTACAGTAGTAGGAATGGCAACTGCTAGGATGTTGCAAGAGAAGATGTCGCCTGTCAAGTGAGGTAAAATAAACTCTGGTGAATGCCATATTAGAAATCAAAAAGCACAGGGGAGTAATGTTTTTCAAGCATATTTGCTGTCTGTTGTACTACCTGTAGTTTAGCTGATACTGTCTATCTTTTGTCATTTATTACAATAGGTATGTTCACTGCCTGGATATTACAAGAGGAAATTCTGCCGGTCAACTGAGATAAAATAAACACTGGTGAATGCCAGATTAAAAATAATAAAGCACAGGTGAGTAATATTGTTAAAGAATTTCCGCTCTCTATTGTACAACCTGTAGTTGGGATTTAAATATTTTTGTCATTCACTACAATCGGGATGTTCGCTGCTGGAAGATACAAGAGGAAATGTAGTCTGTGTGTGCATTGGGGTAAATAAAACTCAGAGTCAGATTAAAAATAAAAAAGCACAGGTGAGTAATATTTTTCAAACATCTTTGTTGTCTATTTTACAACCTGTAGTTTGAATTGATACTGTATACATTTTCTCATTCACGGGGATGGCAGCTGCTTGATATTGCAAGAGGAAATGTAGCCTGTCTGAAATTGGCATCAGAATGTGGTAGTCCTGTAGGGTGAGGAGCCATCACATTACCCTAACCATTCATTTTACTGTCCACCAGCGAACCTCCTCTTTGAAATGCTTTTAAACAGCCCTGATCCTTCCAAAACGTTTGACTATAACATGAATGACCTGGAGTAATCTGGGTCATGCTGGATGCATTTCTTTGTCAGATCTGTGAGAAGACAGAATACTTTTTGTTTTTGCGCACACTGGTTCGTTTGACACCAGAATTTGGTTCATTTGAATGATGTGGATGCTGTTTTCTGAACTCATGTGCGCATACGCAAACTGTTCCTGAAATATTTAAGATCTACCCTTATTTCAATTGAATCGAATTCAGTGGGATTGACTGAGGAGTTTATGAAGGTTTTTCAGACTGAATGAATCATCATTCTGATTAATAATTAGATTATTAGGTTGAATTTAAATGTAGACAGTGGCAAGCCAAATGCATGAACCTGAAATTGAAATGCCTTATCTTTAAAACAAATTTCAGTGACAGTTACTGTCTTTCAGATTCTTTGTTTGCAAACCTCTTTAAAAGAAATTACACTGTTTATACATGTAGCTGTTTATAGGCTACAGTAAAAAAAAATAATAATTGGCAGTGCATTAAGAAAAAAGTAGGTATTAACAGAACTTTTGTAATCACATTTATTTGTCACCTTATTTCTAAAAGTGGTGTTATGTTTTTGACCATGTATACAGTTCCATTTTTAGGTGACCCTTCTGTACCTGTATCTGTATTAAACATGCCTGTAAAAATGTGCTGAAGCTTTTAGCTTAGTCAGTCATGATCTGAGCAATATATATATATATATATATACAGGTGCATCTCAATAAATTAGAATGTCGTGGAAAAGTTCATTTATTTCAGTAATTCAACTCAAATTGTGAAACTCGTGTAATAACTTTTCCACGACATTCTAATTTATTGAGATGCACCTGTGTATATATAAATCAGAATGTTCAGAATTCAGAAATGTATTTCCTGAAAAAAAAATAAATAAATTCAGTGTTCAGTGCATGGCTCAAAAAGTGGGCAGGTCAAAGAACATCACGTTTTTTGAGCTTGGACTGACTAGACTGTTTCAGTCGTTGACAACGCTTGTTTCCTTCGCTAAACTGAAAACATTTTTTCAATGTATATGCTACAAGTACAAGTAGGCTGCGCTCTGTGCTCGCGTGCGTGTGGGCGGAGAGAGTTTGACAGTCAGACTGAAGCTCGACACGCTCGCAGATGTCACTGAGAAACAAACCATGACTGACAATTAACAGGCGAAAATTTTCTTAGAAAAACACTGAAGGTAAGCTCAATATCTCTATACTTTTCTTTTTTTATTCCATATTGCTTAATGCTTTGTTTGATGTAGTTACGAGCTGACATTCACGTTGAATACATGAGCTCTCACACGCAACACACACACCGCGGTTTAATCATCATTGAGAAGAGAATCATATTTTGTTCATAAGTAACACATTAAACCGAATATGTTTATTTTGTTAAAAGGCTGAACGGGGTTTCTGTGTTGCTTAACACCAATAGTGTGCTTTGCTTTCATGTTCTGTATTTATATATTAACACTACCTGTTCAAAATTTAATGACTAAACCGCATGGCTGCACTTTGCTCTAAGAGAAGGTGGTTTAGTAGTAGAGAAGGATGTACTTCCTCAAACACTCTTCGACATTTGCGGCCGAGCCTCGGATACTTTGCATGTTATGCAGCTAGAAGTTTAAAGAAATGAATGTTACATCACAGACTGACGTTAGGAATTGAATGGTGGGCTGGAAATTACAAGGTTGTATCTTTAAACTTGAAGTGTTCGCCCACTGGGTGTCCTAGAGAGGGTGACTGATGGTTGGGATTGTGTATAACACAATTTATCTAAATATTTAAATGAACACAATATTCATTCAAAATGCACAAAAAATGCACTATATTATCCAGTGACAAGGCAGCTGTCAGTAGGCAGAATGAGCACTAAAATGGCCAAAATGTGAAGGATATGGTTCAGTCAACCAGTTATTACACAAAATAAACCATCTTGAAGGGGTTTATTTTGTCATAATGACTTACTATAGGCTATATTATTACTATTATTATTCCGGTTATAAAATAAATACTGATATATAGATATGAAATGTGGATTTGCAATGAATTTTTTTATGATGCTTAAAAGGAAGTACACAGAGCGACCTGAAACGGCATTTGAAGGACTATGGTCATTAGTGTCATTATACAAAAGTGTTTGACCACAGAAAGCCATTGACCAATCAGAATCAGCGGTTCCAGAGAACCCTGTAATAACAGCATGTCTTTGGTAATACAGCCAATGAGACCGATACAGAATTTCCTAATTTATCATTTACTTTACACAAATTTCACTCAAAATCATTCCAAGAAATTTGAAAGCAGAACTTGGACTATTGTATAAAAAAAAAAAATAAATAATAAAAAAAAAAATATATATATATATATATAATACCTTTCTTTGATAATAATATCTGGAGTCCAAAACATATCTTTTGTTGCTGGAACTGCGTCAATTCCACAAAACTGATCGTACTGCCACTCCATGTTATTGATCCAAGCCTGCAAAGTTATGAATATAAGGTTCACGGTGTAGAATGCAGAAGAAGAAATTTCAACACACTTCAGCAATAAAAAAAGACACACAAATGTTTGTCTAGAGTAAAAAAAAATAAATAATAAAAAAAAAAAAATATATATATATATATATATACATCTGATAACATTTCAAATAAGTGGCTGTATTCAGTTAAAAAAAAATTATAATAAAATAAATATGGCTGAATCAACCATACAGCATCTAGTGATCTCCAACAACATTTTCAGGGTCAGATCAAGTAGAAATAGGTAACAATTGCATGTTTTCACTTTTTACAGTGGAATAAGAAGGCATGATTATCGACAGATGCAGATAATCATTCATGGATGGATGTATTATATACAGTATAGGCATAATATGGATAGGAGATCTATGCTAGCAGATCTATGCTAGTGTACACTCTTAAAAATAAAGGTTTAAAAAAATGATTCTTTTAAGAACTGTTCACTGAAAGTTTCTTTCGGGAACCCAAAAAATTGTATAAAAAATATATGATTATGCATGTTGTATTTAAAGTAGATGACACTGTATTCCATGTATGCCCCTAGTGAAAAATAAATATACTAAAATACTTAATAAAAATAACCTGCAATTTTAAAAACTGGTATACTTAAAGTCTGCTAAATTGGAACAACTGATTTTGTACTTAATGCACTTTAATTGTGTGGAAGTAGCGCCGAAGTCCAACTAAAGATACACTGAATTATATTTGATTGTGCTACAGTGGAACTATTGCAAGTATACTTAAAGATCAATATTATTCAAAGATCATACAGTCCTCATCAATAGTGACATTAAAACACATTTTAGACTTAATAGTAAGAAATGTGCATTGTGCACAAGTAGTACTCCAAATAAAGTTTAGCCTAGTTATACTTTTTATAACAGTACGTCTCAAGCGATATGTCATTAAATATGTTAATAGATTTGAACTATACTTAGTATGCAATAAATGTATTTATAGTTGCCACAGCAACTATCTGAAGTCTGTTAGTTGATTTCCAAAAGCTGCTTTTGTTTCCATCTCATTTCTGTATCCTATTTACACTATTGCTTACATTAGTATCATCTGTGTTGGTCTCTGTTCTCCATTTAATTCTGAGCCTAGTGCTCTGTTTTATAGGTGCCCCATGTTTACACAGGCGATCTGAGTGGGTCACGTGATCGTTGATGTCATGACTCATGTGTCATTTGCGTTCCCCTCACTCCACGCCAAATGCAAACAGTCCTTATGCTTCTGTGCGCGAATCCACGCCTCTCCCCACTGATAAAGACCTATTGTTTCAGTCCAGGCCGGGTGTGAGGGTGTAATGATGATGTGATAGTTTTAAAAAATTAGGTTATTGTGCACTTTGTAGGATTTGAGGAAATTTCAGCCCTTGCTGATCCTGTCATCCTGTGATTTGGCTTGCAAATATCCTTATTACTGGCAAACACTTTGTTCTCTGTCTGAAAAACACGATTAGACCCTTGAGAACATCCAGTTTAAGAACGGCTGCCCTGGAAAATTTCCATTTATGTGTCCATCTAGCCAGTTGTGGTGAGAGATTTATATAAATAGGCTTTTTTTAAGTCTACCCATACATATAATGTACCAGTCAGATTAGTTATGCAATCATTGGGTCATGGGAGTTGGAATTAGGGGTCGGGAAATCTAAACTGGGAAAGCCTCAGACCATGTGGCGTTTCTGAGCTTCAATTATTTCTATATAAACCTTTTGGGAGCAGTAATATTGACTATATACTATTACATCTCTGATTTTGATTTGAGAGTCACATTTAGATAACTAAACCTTTTTTTAGTTCTTGTTATCTAAAGCATAATTTCTTTAGCTAGTCTGATCCTTAAGAAGTTTGTGCTCATTATGCAACTGCTTGTTTATGACCTTACATCGCCCTTAACAGCTTGTGACACATTCATTTATGTATAACACTTCATACAAGCTGTGAGAACACTTAAGCAATACCAATAAGGAAACAGATTTTATACTTTCTTAAAAGTAGTGTTGCTATGTGGTTTCTAGGGTGTTCTGAATGGTTGTTAGGGGATTACATAGTGGTAAAAAATAAAAAAAATCCCACTCCCATCACCAAAATCCTAAATTCCTGTTGCTAGGGTGTTGCTATGTGGTTGCTAGAACTTTGCTTTTTTCTTGTTTCTATATGTTGGTTGCACTACATTACTTTAATTTGCCAGACAACCAAGCTTATCAACTATGAATAAGCAAGCAGTGATGTGAATTTGTTCTTTAAAAAAAAAAAAGAAAAGTCATAAAAGATTAGCAAACTCATATTTATTGGCAGAGGCTATTTACTCTAACTCTGCCCGCCAGTGTCTGGTTGGAATAGACAAATTTACAAAAGTCGCTTGATATACAACAGCAGTAGTGGCATAAAGAGTAAGGCGTGTGGTGGAAACCTTAACGCAATTGACAATTTGATGAGTTCGAACTCGCCTTTTGCCAAACTCCTACTTCTCCCTTTTCCCATTGCATGTCAGATTGGAAAGGCGTTTATTTTCAATAAAAAATGAAGGAAATATTCAAAAAGTAGAAATAAAGTGCCACTGGTATTTAATAACAAAGTGTTATCAGGTAGTGGAAGGCTTTACTGTCCCAATAAAAAGAATAATGGCATCCATTTAAAGGGGTCATGACTTTGATTTTTTTAAAATTATTTTAATATGTTCCTTGAGGTTTACTTATAATGACAAAAAAGTTTTTTTAACTTTTGAAAACAAATAAACATGTGGAAAATGATTATTTTCAACACTTATTCTGGCCCTCTGTCTAAAACGACCTGCTTTAAGGGGCGTGTCCTTTAAGGCTTGTCAGTAATCATAATGTTATGATTGGCTAACGTCATTGCATGGGAAACAGTATCAACGCCCCCTCGCTATTGCATGTGAATGTTTTGTCAACATGATCAAAATAAAATGGTCATTTCCAGACAAAGCATTATGAAATCATTTACTTGAGAAGCAGCGGCAGAAAAGTGAACGCGCATCTGTTTACTGTATCCAGTGTAGACAAGATAGAGGCAGTGATTGTAATTTCTATTTGCTTTTGACGCGACGCGACACTCGCATGCAGCGTGATCAAGCGTCAAGTTGTTAAAGGGGTCATAGGATGCTACATGCACTTTTACAATTAGTTTGAACTGAAATGTGTGTTGGCAGTGTGTGTACACAACCACCCTATAATGATAAAAATCCACCCAGTGTTTTTTTTATCTTGTTAATTCATTTCCTCTTTCTCAAATCGAGCCGATCTCAGATGCTTGTCTGTGTAACGTCACACAGACCAAGGCCCTCCCACGATAGTTTGATTGACAGTAGCATTTAAGCCCAGACTGGACTGGCGTCTTACCTTAGACCCGCCCCTGAGTGACTGTCATCAGTCCGCCATTGTTTCACCGCCGGAGCAGTTGTAGACAAGAATGACTTCTAAGCGATTGAGGTGTTTTGTTGTTGGATGTAATAATGAACATAGTAGTCGTCATTTACTCCCGACATCTGAGCCGCTGAACTCGCAGTGGATTACATTGTTTCTGAAGGGAATGTGCCCCCGATCTACATAAATGCATCTATGTTCGCGCGAATCATTCATGATCC
>NW_015552656.1:108678-113874 GCF_001515605.1 Sinocyclocheilus anshuiensis
AATCATTCATGATCCAGCCTCATCTACAGAAGAAGTGAGTATAATGTTTTGTAATGAATCTTTGCAAATCGCCTTTCCTAATAATGTGTTAATTAGCAAGTTTCACTATGAATGCGGCTAAAGTAAACAGTCTCTCTGAGAGCAGCTCGGAAGAAAGGGGCGGGGTCAGCAGAGCTCATTAACATTTAAAGGGAAATGCTACAAAAACGGCTTGATATGAAAAGAGCTGTTTTTGACAGGGTAAAAAAGGTGTTTTTTACACTACTATTGAGAAATTTTAACCAAACTATGTTACAGACTTTTCATCAAGACCCTAAAGAATCAAATCAACTTGTGGAAAATGGGCATCATATGACCCCTTTAAGCGGCTGAACGCCAGTGGGCGGGGCCTATAGTGAGAAGATGACTATTTGTCGATGTCTTGCGCTGGAGGCAGTCATATGCAAACAACTGCGCCTGGGTGACGTCACCTTGCACCTCGGATGCAAAATGAGCCGTTTTCTGAGGGTTATTACATAAGTGCTTTTTTATTGATGATGAGGACATTTTAAGTAATGAAACTTGCATGATGTATTAAGCATACAAAGACCTCTTCAGTGTCAAAAGATCAAGGGAAATTTGGTTTCTCATGTCATGACCCCTTTAATAATTTTATATGATATATAAATATGATAATTTACACTCAATAGTTTATTGTTGCATACTGTTTTATAATGTACTACAATACTAATGCTACTATTGCAATACTAATGCTACTTATTTATCGTACTGCAAAGAAAATACTGCTATTTTCACTTAGTGTAAATAGAATCCATTTAGTGTAAATAGCATCTATCTCTATTTCCACTTAGTGGAAATAATAATAAAAAATAGAAAAAAGCCACTGCCTTTTTTTCTTTATTAGAACACCCTGGAAATTTTAAACTTCATGTCCCCAAAATTACAAAAATATATCAAAATAAATTTTATTTAAGAAAATAAAAAAATGCTCATCATAGAAGTGACATATCCAAGTCATTTTATGTATGAATTGAAAGAATTAATATATTCAGATGAAAAAGAGCACCCCACCACCATTCATATTGTGTCTGTAACAAGCAACACTAATAATTATGTTGATATTACTACTTTTTTATGGTTGTTGTGATTCTATTTGCATTTTTATATACGGTCATTTTCACTGTGTAGCCTATTGTTTTCAAGAGAACGCCATTTTAATATCTTAATGGTTAGTTATGCCCGCCGTTCATTTTAAAATCCTGGATTCAGTGCTGCTGCTGAGGAATGTTAAATGTCTGAAATTGGTCATAAATTCAGGTTACCGTTTATAATGCACAAAGTATAACAAAGTTCAATGTTTATAGCTTTGTGCCCTGTATATCAGATCACAGATACGAGCATATCAGCAAAGCCGTGAAAACAATAGCACCTTAAGCAATATCCCCCTTACCTTGCAGGCCAGGCCTCAAGAATCAGGACTCTTACGTACTGTACTTACTTACAGCCACGATTGTTTGCTTATTTTGTGGGCAGGGACATTGAGGACCAGGCCGTCTTAGGAAAGATTGCATGATTAATTGCAAATCCGTCTTCTTTGAAATTAGTGTTTACTGCGAGGAGCCGCTCAGTACGGGAAACTTTAAGCCACTAGCTGCCATGTTGGTTTGTAGCAGTTAGTGTCGCTGAGGTATGTACAACTCATTTCTCATCTCTATTAGCAAGCCAAATATGGGGTCTTGAGTTCTGTTGATGTCAGAGAAGGAGCTTTCAACATCAAATAATGCCTGTATAGACTAATCAAAACCTGTAATGATTCTCCTGCAGCTGTGTGATGAACTCTTTCTCCTTACAGCAGTTCCTCGTCGTCGTTTGTTTAGTGGCTCTGCCATTAGATTATTAATGGGAAACAGGCTGTGCGTGTTGTCCGCTGGATTTGAATATCTTACAGAGTCTGTTTTATAACATTCAGTGGCATGTGGGCATGTGATCTGTCATTTCTGGAACGATTGAGCCTCACACAGCGCATGCCATGTGTTTAATGCGTGTATAAATAGCTTTAAACGCTCACTTATTCCATTTCCCTCATAAACATATTCTTTCCATCTTTGTTTACTTTCGCTATAGCACTCTATTTCCTTTGCTTGTGCACTTTCTTCATGCCTTTCACTTTCAGTATCAGTCACTGACAGACCCCTGACACCTACTCATGTTCTATTTATTCTTCCTGCACTAGACGCCTGGAGTCATTTTTGGCTGGATATGCAGCTACTCTAACGTCTAATGAACAGCAGAGCGGTTTACAAGGTAAGGAAAATGCCAAGCTGTCAGAAAAAAAAAGTGCAAAATGTTTATCTTTAAGGGTGAAACAGCTTGTCACTGGGGAAGTACACTTAAAAGCTTTGTACTTCATCTACTCCTAAATAGTGCATATCAGTAGTTTATAGTACAGTAGTAATATGGTACTTAAGGTACTTCTATGAAACGTTTAGGGGTAAATAAAATGCATAATCTTTTAAGATTTCTGCACAAGTGAAAAGCGTCTGTATCCTGAAAGGTATAACTTTTCTGAGAGTGTAAAAGGTTTGTGTTCTGAACACAAAATTGGCCAAAGTGGTGTATACAGTTAAGCATGTGTGTTTATGTGTTTATGTATCTCTCCAAACCTGCTCACAACTTGTCTGGGTTGAATTTCACTCCAAAATCAGAATGAAAAAAGTAAGAAACTTTATTTTGCATAAAGAAAATGAAGTCATCAACAAGGTGCAAAGGTGTTGTGGGTGGTTGCTAGGGTGTTGCTATGGTATTTCAGGTGTGGCTTTTTCCTGCATGTTTCTATATGTTGGTTGCACCACATGACTTTGATTTGTAATGTAGTTTTTCAAATATTAATAAGCAGTGAAGCAGATTTGTTTCTTTTTACCTAAAAAATAAAAGTATATATATATATATATATATATATACATTATGCATTAACTAATTCTTAAGGATTATAAATAATTTAATAATAATAATAATTCATGCATTATGCATTAACTGATTTATAAGGATTTTTTTTTTTTTTTCTGGAATCTAAATGATATACTCCCAAAAATATCAAAATGAATTTTATTTCAGAAATCTGTCTATCTATCTATCTATCTATCTATCTATCTATCTATCTATTTTCAGTTGAGTACTTTATCCCCACTTTTGGGTAAAATGAGACCCAGACATGTTTAGTAACATTCACTCATATAGACAAACAGCTTTTATGGTCCCTGAGGCTATTGACAGCTTCATTTGAATAGAGCACTGCTGTTTGAAAAGGAAAAGTATTACATTTTGCATGTGTTTTCCCTCCTCTGTTTGCTATCAACATCCTGTCACTGAGCAGAACTGCAGCTATATCCTGCATATGCTGCAACATTCAGATACGGTCAGACTGAAACATTTCAATCATGTCAGGAGGAAACTTGAGTCTCTTTCTAATGAGTTGCTTTAGAGATGCATCTCTTGCATCAGCAGCGTTGAGTTCTACCAAGAACAGGAACATCACATGACTTCATTTCCTGTTTGATAATGTGCACAGCACTCACAGTTGAAGTTACCTTTGCATATTTTTAGTTTAATAATACACTATTATTATGTTCATTTGATCATTTCGGGGGCCTTGAGACATTCATATTGCAATTTTTATCATTCTAATTGTTATGTATTTTGTATATTTACTTTAAATAATAGATGAGTTCAACGGCAGATGAGACCGGAGGTGGAAGACCTCAAAAAACTGGGGGCAAAGACCACAAAAAGGTGTGTAAAATAAAGCACAATGTTTTATCTGTATGTATCAGTGATCAACTGATTAATTGATTTAGTTTATTTCCACTTCTAATTTTATATATTACTGGCTGAAGCAGAAAAAGTATTTAGGCTACACATAGATGAGTTAATAAACTAAGTTTAAGGAGAACATTGTCACATGTTCTGTGTGTTGTGCTCCCAACGTGCTCCTTTGCCCTTATTTGGTTCCCTTCCTGTTCCTGTCTTGATTATGTTCTTTAGTCCCAGCTGTCTAGTCCCAGGTGTTTCCCATGTTATTTTATGATTATTGATCCCAGGTGTTCCTCGTCTTCCCCTTGTCCAGTCCTGTGTATTTATAGTCTGTCCATTTCTAAGTTTCTTTGTCTGGTATTAGGCATGGGCCGGTATGAGATTTTGACGGTATGATAACCTTAAGCAAAAATATCACGGTTTCATGGTATTGTTGTTACAGCTCTAAAATGTGTTAATTTGAAATGTCTGGGTAAAAAAAAAATATATATATATTTATTTATTTTTTCTGTGATTTGTTTCTGAAATGTGAGCTGTCCTGCAGCTTTTGATGTGGATGGTTGATTTGCTGTTAGAGCTACTGCTGCCCTAAAATGAAGAAAAATAAATCTTTTTTTTTTAAACAGGTATTTCATTTTAGTTATATAATTCATATACATATCATTAATTTATATAATTTCATATACATAATTTGATTTAATAATCCAATTTGAAGCAAAAACAGAATGTTCTGACTAGCTTTGTGAAATTATACTGCATGCCTGAACGAAACAAACAGCAGAAGCTCTGAATGAGACACAGATTCACTCTCTGACAGCAGGAGGCGCTGATAGAGCGTTTCCTTGGTTATCGCAGTAAACAAAGCAGAGCTGCTCTGAAACACTGCTTTAATGTGAATTATATAATTATATTATATGAGATGAAAAGAAAATACCATCTAAACGTTTCTGAAGACAGTCAGTTCCCCTCAGAAACACATTCATATAAACCCCCATATCAATATTAAGTTTTTTTTTCCAATAGTTTGTGCATCATGAACAGTGAGTGATCTGCCTGCTACAGTATTTTTCTCTGTGCGTCCGTCTTCAGCATCTCTGGCCTGTGTTAACGGGCGTTTACGGACTTCATATTTTCACATAAATGACATCTGAAAAATTATATGCATTGCAACATAGTTTGTGCAAGTCAAGAACAGAGATCGGCTGCAATAAAACAATAAACAGCCGGTTGCCGATCACATAAGTTCCAGAGGAAGCTCCTTCGGCCGTCATACACACACGTGACTGACTGCTCGCACCAACAGGAGGAGGAGGGGGCGTGTTACTCTCAACACTGCACTCAACCTGATGGATTCCTACACTTTCAGTCTTTGAGGAGACATGAAAA
>NW_015552656.1:116735-117646 GCF_001515605.1 Sinocyclocheilus anshuiensis
AAACTGTGGGCAAAGACCACAAAAAGGTGTGTAAAATAAAGCACAATGTTTTATCTGTATGTATCAGTGATCAACTGATTAATTGATTTAGTTTATTTCCACTTCTAATTTTATATATTACTGGCTGAAGCAGAAAAAGTATTTAGGCTACACATAGATGAGTTAATAAACTAAGTTTAAGGAGAACATTGTCACATGTTCTGTGTGTTGTGCTCCCAACGTGCTCCTTTGCCCTTATTTGGTTCCCTTCCTGTTCCTGTCCTGATTATGTTCTTTAGTCCCAGCTGTCTAGTCCCAGGTTTTTCCCATGTTATTTTATGATTATTGATCCCAGGTGTTCCTCGTCTTCCCCTCGTCCTGTGTATTTATAGTCTGTCCATTTCTACGTTTTTTTTGTCTGGTATTGAATGTTCGTCTACGTGCTACGTGAGTGTTTGCCTGCCCTGTATTTCCCCGAAGTGAAGATTAAAGACTGTGTTTTGAGTTTACGCTCGTGTCTCCTCGCTCCTCACAGTAGTGCAACGTGACAGAATACCAGACCAGAGACAGTAAGCGGCGCCCCTTCTCCCCGTGTTTGTTTTTTGGTTTTGAAAGTGTTTTGTTTTCCTGTTTTTCCCCGCGGTATGGAAAAGGCTCCAGCCCCTGAGTTCGCTCCAATGCCTGCTCCTCGAAAGCACCTTGCTGTGCCTGCTCCTCCAGAGCGCCCTCCAGTGCCAGCTCCTCGTAAGCGCTTCCCAGTAGCCGAGTTTAGCCCACGGAGGGCTCCTGTTCCCGAGTTTAGCCTGCAGAGGGCTCCTGTTCCCAAATTTAGCCCACGGAGGGCTCCTGATCCCCCGGTAAGCCCAGGGAGGGCTCCTGATCCCCAGTTAAGCCCAGGGAGGGCTCCTGATCCCCCGTTAAGCCCAGGGAGG
>NW_015552656.1:117762-122924 GCF_001515605.1 Sinocyclocheilus anshuiensis
CCCCGTTCAGCCCAGGGAGGGCTCCTGTTCCCCCGTTCAGCCCAGGGAGGGCTCCAGATCCCCAGGTAAGCCCAGGGAGGGCTCGTGTTTCCCCGTTAGGCCCAGGGAGGGCTCCAGGCCCCTTACATTTCCCCAAGTATTTTTTGCGGGGGGGTACTATGGCTCCAGCCGTAGAGGCCGAGGCGTGGGCTGGGGCCGCGGCCTCGGAGGCTGCTCTGCCATGGCACCTTGAACTGCCTGCTCCGCCATGGCCTCCGGACCTGCCTGATCCGCCCTGGAGGCCTTTACATAACATGTAAATGTTCTGTGTGTTGTGCTCCCCACGTGCTCCTTTGCCCTTATTTGGTTCCCTTCCTATTCCTGTCCTGATTATGTTCTTTAGTCCCAGCTGTCTAGTCCCAGGTTTTTCCCATGTTATTTTATGATTATTGATCCCAGGTGTTCCTCGTCTTCCCCTCGTCCTGTGTATTTATAGTCTGTCCATTTCTACGTTTTTTTTGTCTGGTATTGAATGTTCGTCTACGTGCTACGTGAGTGTTTGCCTGCCCTGTATTTCCCCGAAGTGAAGAGTAAAGACTGTGTTTTGAGTTTACGCCTGTGTCTCCTCGTCTCCTCGCTCCTCACAGTAGTGCAACGTGACAAACATACGCACTTAATTAGTAGCCTACATTTATGTTAGATGTCAGCAATCTCTACACAGATGCATACTGCCCAAGAAATAATGTATTTCTAATGTAAATAAAGTTCTGAGTTGCATTTTAAGTACTAATGTAACCAAAATTCCTCAGAAACAACAAATCGGAGCAAATGAGACAACTGTTGACATACAGTAAAAGTATACAGTAGAGCTTTAAAATGAATAATAGTGTTGCATATTTCTTCTGAAACTCATATGAGACACATGAGGTCTTATAAGGAGGAAAATTAATCTGAGAAGCAGGAGTCTTGGCAAGCGTCTCTGTGCTTATTTTCATTGTTTAGGAGAAATGATTTGTCATTTTCTTTTCTGTTCCTTTCTGTGCAATAGATTATTTTTGCTCAACCCAGCATATTTTTCTGTGGCACAATGTAGCATTTGTGCTGTGAGCTCTTTTGGGATTTAGTGGGATTTGATTTTTGCATATCCCACTCTGATTTGTCATACTTGTGGTCTGAAATGCTGTTTTCCTGCTGACTGTTATGTAACGGTGAGCACACTATGCCCGTGTGTCATGCCATGTGTACCATACATCAGGAGGCCCATGATATTAGGGATATTAGGAAATTCACATAGTGGATATTTGCCCACAAAATGACTTGTAGGCTTTAAATAATTTTTTGTCATTTTCTGTATTAAAATAGCTGGAACAAAAAAGGACAGGTTTAAGAGAAAAAAAAATGTGCACATTGTATAAATCTCACAAAAAATGTTTAATTAAGAATATGTCCAGAATATGGATATGTTCATATTTTATGTATGCATATATCTTCAATAACAAAACAAAAAAAAAGAAATCCATAAAGATTATTTTCATATTAAGCAGCGACTTCACAACATCTTATTCTCATTACAATGGGAATTTTTAAATAATAAATAATTTTAAATAACAAATAAGACTGAAAAATAAATATTTTCTTATTATATTATAAAGTATTAATATTAACCCTAGTAAAAAAGTAATATATTTAAAATGCATTTATTTCATACTAAGTATAGTTTACTGACATATTGCTCGAGACTTACTGATATAAAAATTATAATTAAACTTTATTTGGAGTATTTCTTTATTGCACAATGCACATTTCTTAATATTAAGCCTAAAATGTGTTTTAATGTCACTATTGATGAGGATTGAATGATCTTTAAATATCAGTCTTTGAATGCAAGATATTTAAAGTAAATCTGAAGTATACTTGCAATAGCTCCACTGTAGCACAAATATACTTCAGTATTTCTATAGTTGGACTTCAGCACTACTTCCGCACAATTAAAATATATTAGGTACAAAATTAGTTGTTCCAATTTAGCAGACTTTAAGTAAACCAGTTTAATATACTAAAAGTACAACTGCAGGTTATTTTTATTAAGCACAAAAAATATGTAAATGTATTTGTAGTGTACTTAGCATGAAACAAATGTATTTCAAATACATTTTAGTATATTTATTTTTCACTAGGGTATTAATATTTATAAATAATATACCTGGGCATATTTTTGACAAGCATTGTGAGAATGTGAGATTTACATGGAACTGAAATCTAAATATATTTGTATAGATGTAAAGATGGCTTACAATGTTACAAGTTTACGTAGGATAATTAATTATTTGACCAGTACCTTCAACATATGCAGGGAACTACTTCCGCACAATTAAAATATATTAGGTACAAAATTAGTTGTTCCAATTTAGCAGACTTTAAGTAAACCAGTTTAGTATACCAAAAGTACAATTGCAGGGTATTTTTATTAAGTACATAAATATGTGAATGTATTTGTAGTGTACATAGCATGAAATAAATGTATTTCAGATACATTTTAGTATATTTATTTTTTTCACTATGAAAGTATTTAAGGTACTACCTTTTATTTTTATTTTTATTTTTTTAAATTTTTTGTCTGGATAGGATTATTTTCCGTAATGTATTATGAGAATCTAATTAGAATCATTCATGAGGAAACACAACAATACAATAATAATAATAATAATAAGTGTCCGGACACATTACATTAACAAGAATTTGGTGATAAAATGTGCTTAATTGTGATTAAATGGGCATGATTTCTTAATACAAAATACAATGTAATATAATCTTAATGCATTATTGTAATAGTTGAGTCCTTTGATCTACATGCAAGTAGGGTCTTTATTAGTCCGGGATTTCTCTTCAAAATTTTAGTTTATGAAAATTATTGAGGTTGTGAAAGACAGTGAGTTTGGAGGAATACTAGTAATGTAACTGCTTGATAAAACAGTATTTTTACACTTCAGAGTTTACACTTCACACCTAATTCGTTGTGGGTGGTTGCCGGGGCGTTGCTAAGTAATTGCAATTTATTTGCTCTCATTGTGACACTAGCAGTAAATGACTTCTAGTAAAACCAGGCCTCAAACGTGACCATATGCCTCAACTTCCTTGTCTTCAACTTCCTCCCATGTGTGTTTTTAGTGCTGATAAGGATGGCGTTATCTCTGCAGAGTGATGACTGCTTTTCCTGTACGGGCCAGTATTTGCTCATGATCTGAGGCTGTTTTACATTTGTTTTCTGTGTGTGTTTGTCTCCAGCCCACAGCGGAAGCCTTGAGAGGAGCCATCCAGCTCGGCATCGGGTACACAGTCGGCAACATGACCTCCAAACCAGACAGAGATGTTCTCATGCAAGACTTCTACGTTGTTGAGAGCGCCTTTCTCCCGAGGTATTGACAGATGTAATGTGTGGTTGCCATAGACTCACTATTCAAACACTGAGATACAATGACTCTGTTCCAAATGTCAACAGTTCTGTTGTAGTAGTTTGTTTAATATCTACTGCAAAATTAATTAGTACAGCTGAATATCTTTTGTGATTGGTTGGTAATTGGTTGATTCCTAACAATGCTGAATAGAGTCACTATAGTCACAGTTTTTAAATATTGTGTTAAATAATTTTGTCTTTCAGTGAAGGCAGTAATCTGACTCCAGCTCACCATTATCCTGACTTTCGCTTTAAAAATTATGCTCCCTTGGCTTTCCGTTACTTTAGGGAGCTCTTTGGGATTAAACCAGACGATTATTTGGTAAGACCAAGAAACCACACGAGACTTACTAAAACAATCATGAAAGATGATGAAATGATTTACTAGAATCATTTGTCAAGAATATTGTCAGACTCTGTCTCATGTTTTGTTGTGTGCTCAGTTCTCCCTCGTGTTTCCTTATGCCCATATTTGGTTCTGTTTTCCTATTCTCGTTGTCTTATTATTAGTTGATTCCCTGCACCTGTCTGTCCCTCGTTAAGTTCAGTATAAATGTGTAGTCTGCCTCATGTTTTCTTGTCGAGTCTTAAACGTCACCCCATGTGTGTACTCCTGCGCTCCCTATGTTATGTTCCTCTCCTTTGGTTTGTTTAATTAAAGTCAAGTTGTGTAGTCATCTCCTCGTTTCCCTGACGCACCGTGACAAATATAGTTTCATCTTGAAAAATTACTGCTGAACTTTCAAAAAATCTCATTCACCACAGAAATTTTCAGTTAAAATGTAATGGTGATAAATTGAAATTGCTAATGGGTGAAAAAAAATTATGAAATGTTAAATATAATTATCGTTTTATTTGTTTAAAATTACTTTATGAACGTATAATAAAAATGGTAACGCTTTAGAATAGGGAATACATATTCCCTCAATAAACTCCTAATTTGCTGCTTATTAATAGATAGTAAGGTAGTTCTTAAGTTTTAAGGACCTAAAATATGGTCATGCAGAAAACTGCATTAATATGTGCTTTATAGATACTAATAAACAGCCAATATGCTAATAATGTGTGCTAATAAGCAACTAGTTAATAGTGAGAATTGGACCTTAAAATAGTTACCATAAATATATATAATAAATAGTTGATTTATAATAAATATATCAAATAAATTATAAATAATGTAAAATAAAGTTTATCATCCTGTAAATTATATTAGGGCAAAGTCATGGGGACACAAATGAAATATTATTTTAGTAATATTTTCATAATATTTCATATGTATTTTCATATTTCATATGCATTTTTTATTATGTAATATTATTAATTAATATTTCTATTTAGCGTTAATTTATATTAATTTCAGTTGTAGTAAATTTAGTACTTTGACTCATATTTCATATGTATATATATTAGTGCTGTCAAACAATTAATCACGATTAATTGCACTCAAAATAAAAGTTTTTGTTCACATAATATAGGTGTGTGTACCGTGTATATTTATTATGTATATATAAATACACATACATGCATGTATATATTTCAGGAAAATATGCTGTTTATATATTAAATATATTTATATATAATATAAACTATATGAATATAAATATATCTATGTAAATACATGTAAATATTTTCAAAATATATACTGTATGTGTGTATATTTATATATACATAATAAATATACACAGTACACAAACATATATTATGTAAACAAAAACTTTTATTTTGGATG
>NW_015552656.1:123121-125160 GCF_001515605.1 Sinocyclocheilus anshuiensis
GCACTAATATATATATATATATATACAGTATATATAACAGCTTCATTTCAATTATTAATTTTTTTAATAGTTTTAGATTTAGTGAGCAATAACAGTGAAATTAAACCATTTAAAACTGATCCAAATGCTCTTGCTTTTGTATTTTCTGTATAATCTACATTAATAATGCATCTTTTTTTTCATCTGCAGTACTCTATTTGTAAAGAACCTCTGATAGAGTTGTCAAACCCCGGAGCGAGTAGTTCATGGTTTTACTTAACCAGTGACGATGAGTTTATCATAAAGACCGTGCAGAACAAAGAAGCTGAATTTCTGCAGAAGCTGCTTCCAGGTTACTACATGGTGAGCCACACACTCACCACAATAATAAGGAAGAAACTACACTAGGCACTGCTATCTCAGCTCAGTTGCTCATATTGACAGTTCATTTATTAATGCAGAAAACAACTACAGATAATCATTTTACAGCACAATTGGCTCACAGTTGTTTTATAGCCCTGTTTGCTGTAGAAATACAGGACTACACTACACATTAAAACACATTCAATATTCAGCCTGTCAGTTAAAATGTTAATAAATTCTTTTTTTTTTGAAAAAGCATAAAAAAAATAATGCATTTAACTTTGCCTCCACTATTTTCTGACAATTTTACATTAAATGTACAGTATTTTTTACACCAGTAAGCTCTTCTAATATTCTTTTCTAGATTAAAAACTGATCTGTCCTTCCTGATTTCAGAATCTGAATCAGAACCCGAGGACCCTCTTACCGAAGTTTTACGGGCTGTACTGTATTCAGTGTGGTGGTGTTAATATCCGATTGGTGGTGATGAACAACATTCTGCCTCGCTCTTTGAAAATGCACTACAAATATGACTTAAAGGGCTCTACTTACAAACGCAGAGCGTCACGGAAGGAGTGCGCCAAACCCTCCCCGACCTTTAAAGACCTGGACTTCCAGGAGATACACGAAGGTCTTTACTTTGATGCAGACACATACAGCGCCTTGATGAAGACACTTCAGAGAGACTGTCGGGTGAGTCGAGTTGTTGATCGCCGAAGAGCTCTTCAGTATTATATGTGGTTGTGATTTCCATTCACTTTGTTCCACAGGTGCTGGAAAGCTTTAAAATCATGGACTACAGTTTGCTGCTGGGCATCCATGTTCTGGACAGGAAGCTGAGGGGGAGAGGCGGGATAGGGGACAGTAAGCGCCAGGGTGGGCAGAAGGTCCTGTACTCCACAGCCCGTGAGTCCATTCAAGGAGACGGCAAAGCAGGCGAGCCTCCTCCTGACGCCGATGACGACACGTGAGTGGAGCTGCTCCGTTTGCAGAGTAAACAGAAATTAAAGACAAAGAAGTTGTTTTGTAAACTTTTACCACACGCCCTTTCTCAAAGACATGTCAGCCAATCTGAATATTTACTGTATATGTACACTACTGTTCAAATGTTTGGGGTTAGAAATACGTTTTGAAATAAGTTAATATTTTATTAAGTAAGGATGCATTAAATAGATTGAAAGTGGTCGTTATCATGTAGGAGTGGGAGATATACCGGTAGGCACGATTAACCGGTAGAAATTTTGGATTTTCTATCGCGGTTACATGCTCACATGATGTTGCTGTGCTGCATGCTCATGAAAATGTATCGTTTGCATGTGTTTTTAAGCATTGCAGATTAAAAACAAGTGATTTTAAGCTGTTGAAACGCAATCAGCAGCAAAAGAAAACTCATTTGGCTATATTGCTGTCTGAGAGACTGTTTCTGAGTGCTGTCAGAAAGGTGCACACACGTGAAGACGCAAGACGGTGATCAAAGAGTTATTTTAAAGGCCTTGAATGGTTAACTACACACACTTGTATATGTCAAAATGCCCATCTTTGCAAGTATCCTCATAAACACAGTAATTTAGGTCTTAAGTGAAAGCAAACAGCTGAGAACGAAAACATGTGTAATAGTATACTGGATCCGGGCAGCTCTTAAAGTGACAGCAGTCTAATATTTCTGCTGTCTGTCATTCAAATTTGTATATATTTTT
>NW_015552656.1:125505-129450 GCF_001515605.1 Sinocyclocheilus anshuiensis
CTCATCAGTCTGAAAAGCAAGGTGTGCTGTGATTGGCCAACTATCCAGTGCGTTATGATTGGCCGAATACCTTAAGCGCGTGACTGAAATGTTACGCCCCTTACCATACTGTGATGCCCAGAGCGATGAGAAAAAAACATTAAAACCCATTATAAACGAGGCTTTTGTTGCATCCAGTGGGGACATAATTAAAACGGCGGGCTTGAGTGAGCGGCAGTCGGTGGGCTAGAGTGAGCAGAGGTGGGCGGGCTTAACAACGGCGCGGCCGGCGGATTCGACGAAGGAGCATCCGGAGGGCTTGCGGTAACCACATGACGACCCCGGGCTGGACTCCGCTTCGTCCACGGTGAAAGCCGATCCGGTGATCCACAGCGCGAAGTTGATGTATTTCCTCAGCGACCAGCACGGATCAGCTCCAGGCATGACGAAGCGGATATCGTCCTCTTTTGGAAGACCAAACAAAGTAGTTTTGCTTTCACAACGAATCACACAGCGTCTTCACGACATGGCGGCAGCAACAACAATACTACAGCGAGAATAAAAGTTACGCCTTCTTTCTTTGCGTGAACATTTGGGCGGTGTTATGCAAATCTTCCCACACAGTGACGTAGATATGTGGGCGTGTTTAAACGAGGCGTTTTAGGAGGGCGTGGACCAGTCTTAACTTTTATAAAGAATATCTCTTTGGGTTTGAGACTTTAGTCTTTGCAACTTTAGGGACCGTATCTATTAACGAACAGATTGTAACACTGAGAAAGGAAAACTTGAAATCGCATCATATGACCCCTTTAATCAAACAAGCAAAAGGGAAAATCTCGCTCTGCTCTTGACTAATTCACTTTTGTAACTTTAATAAGAAGAAATATATATTTAATTTACACAGTGAAGAATATGTAGTGTTTTTATACATTTTATTACTTTATACAATGTATTATTTATTTGTTCTACTGTAGTTTTTTGTCATATTGCTTGTAATTAGATTCTTATTCTTAAGTGACTGGTTTATTTGTCTTCAGTGATCTTGATTTTTTTTTTAATTTAAGCTTAAATACTTTTATTAGCTAACAGAACAAAAGAACATCATTCAATAACGTACTGTAGGAGCAGAAGAAACCGCAACAGCTTTACACAAAACATGCAAAGACGATACCGAACAAAGGACTGAGGAAACTGAGGACGTATAAACACACAGGCTGATGAGGAAGTAAACAAGATACAAACGAACGCAATCAATGAACCAATGAGTTACTGTGGAAACTATAGAACAAAGGAAACAGGAACAAAACACATGAAAACAAGGTGATACAAACTAAAAGTCCATGAAAACGAAACTGAAACCAAAAGGGAACATGACAGCAGTAAAGACGTTGTTACAGTTTTTGCATTGTAACATTTATGTTTCAAATAAACTCTGCTTTTTGAAATTTCTATTCGTCAAAGAATCCTGAAAATAAAACTGTATCATGGTTTCCATAAAAATATGATGCAGCACAACTGTTTTCAACATTGATAATCGGAAAAGTTTCTTTAGAATGATATTGGAATATTATTATGATTTCTGAAGAATCACGTGACACTGAAGACTGGAGTAATGATGCTGAAAATTCAGATTCGATCACAGGAATAAATTACATTTTAATATATATTCAAATAGAAAACTGTTATTTTAAATTCTAATAATATTTCACAATATTACTAGTTTTACTGTATTTTTGGTCAAATAAATTCATCCTTGGTGAGACATTTTAAAGAATCTTACCGTGTATATATACAAAACTTCTCTGATTATCTAACTGGTTAAAAAGGGGGGTAATTTTGAAAAGCTGGAAATATTTCCATTATGTTGCTAAAATATTTCCAATACATTTTATGACCGACTTTGGATTGGTTTTGAAGTAATCATGTGTTTTTGTTCTAGATTGGGTGGCATCCCTGCTAAACACAAAGATGAGAAGTTGCTGATCTTTCTGGGAATCATTGATATCCTGCAGTCCTATAGGTATGAATCATCTGACAAAAGATGAGAATAATTACTATTTCAATTAAAGATGACTAAAAATTCCAATATTTAACATTTCTATCTTATATACAGATTGATAAAGAAGGTTGAGCACTCATGGAAGGCTCTTGTGCATGATGGCGTATGTATTTTTCTTTTTTCATGAAATGTATTTTTTATATACTTCTGTTTGAACATAATCATGATTTTCTTTGCTACTTTGCATTCTAGGACACAGTATCTGTCCATAGACCGAATTTCTATGCTGACAGATTCCTGAAGTTCATGGGCACCACAGTATTTAAAAAGATTCAGCGTAAGTTGCTTCTTTATTATTTTCAGTGAAATAGGATCATTTAAAATGCCATACTACATCTCACTTTTTTCCCTCTTTGTTTTTACTTTTAGCTCTCCGTGGTGCATCCTCGAGAAGGAAGAAGAACTCTATACAGCCGTGTAGGTCGGCCTCACAGGAAGTTCTGTCGACTTTAAACGAAGAGAGTCAAGAAGAAAGGAGGGCACAAAGCCTCGAAAACCTCGATGATACAGGTGCTTATTGATTTTGAAGAGAAATTCACTAATACACACATTTAAAATCATAGATTTTTTTTACTTTAAGGAGCAGTTCAGCCAAAAAAATTAACATTCTGTCATTATTTACTCACCCGTTCCAAACCTGCATACTGTTATTTTTGTGGTGGAGTTTAGAACATTATGAGTGTGAGGAAATAATGACAGAATTTTTATTTTTGTGTGAACTAAAATTGTAAATCGATCTCTTTGTTGAAATAACACTATTTATCCCTTGTGAAAAAAGTGTGCTTAAATACAGAGTTCTGGCATGAAACTCTAGATGGCGCAGTCTGATAGGTCTAACTCAATCTGACATAATGACATCATATTACATGGCGCAGCTGATTGGTTCTCTCCTGTATCAGCTGCCAATGAGCTTGCTGCTCAACATTCAAATACCTGGCTTTTGTTTGCTGTAGCAGTTCGCAGCGCGCTTCAGAAACCCTCCACCTTCCCCAGCTCCACCTGTATAGATCTGCTACGAGGTGATTCATGTATGCTATGGGGTTATTCATATGCGTATATGTGCAGCAGCAGTATTTCTTACATGCTCACAGCAGCATGTTGTGGATGTATTAGCAGTAGCAAGTCTCGGTACTTGCTCTGCCGCAGCAGCAGCGTAGCAGATCTATTCCGCCAAAACCAAATACATTAACATTGTCATGTACATTACCATGCCAATCCCTCTGAGAGTTGTTATGACAGAACTGTATTAAATGTGCACATGTAGTGTTCTTCAAATATTACAAGTATATTTTTAAAAACTGTACTTGCAGATAATATAATATTAATATAAGACCACTTAAGTGTACTTAAAGAGACACTGTTTCTTAATACAGTATAATTTTGAAAAGGGAACTTTGTAATAATGTCAAATGAAAAGATTAAAGTAAAATTTTAATCATTATGCTTTAATATGCTTTAGTATGTCAGTCAACACATCAAGAAGTGCACTTATTTTGAAGTGTTGACTAGCATACTAAAGCACATGTAGAGTACTTAATTATGTCAACATTTGATATTAAATTTAAAGTTAATTTATTTTAAATTGCAACTTCATCATTACAAATGTGTAATTATGAATATATTTAATTAAATAGAATACAAGTTTCAAGTTTGTCATAAATACTTGTCAGTACATTCGTCCGTACACGTTAACCATTTCTCAAAGACAATAGAAATATTTATGAAATTACGTATGAAGATGTACTGAAGTCAGTCAAAAAAGCACACTAAAGTTCAACTAATTGCATTTAATATAAATTAGTGCTGTCAAACGATTAATCGTGATTAATCGCATCCAAAATAAGTTTTTGTTTACATAATATGTGTGTGTACTGTGTATATTTATTATGTATATATAAATACACACA
>NW_015552656.1:130716-133288 GCF_001515605.1 Sinocyclocheilus anshuiensis
ACAGAGTTCTGGCATGAAACTCTAGATGGCGCAGTCTGATAGGTCTAACTCAATCTGACATAATGACATCATATTACATGGCGCAGCTGATTGGTTCTCTCCTGTATCAGCTGCCAATGAGCTTGCTGCTCAACATTCAAATACCTGGCTTTTGTTTGCTGTAGCAGTTCGCAGCGCGCTTCAGAAACCCTCCACCTTCCCCAGCTCCACCTGTATAGATCTGCTACGAGGTGATTCATGTATGCTATGGGGTTATTCATATGCGTATATGTGCAGCAGCAGTATTTCTTACATGCTCACAGCAGCATGTTGTGGATGTATTAGCAGTAGCAAGTCTCGGTACTTGCTCTGCCGCAGCAGCAGCGTAGCAGATCTATTCCGCCAAAACCAAATACATTAACATTGTCATGTACATTACCATGCCAATCCCTCTGAGAGTTGTTATGACAGAACTGTATTAAATGTGCACATGTAGTGTTCTTCAAATATTACAAGTATATTTTTAAAAACTGTACTTGCAGATAATATAATATTAATATAAGACCACTTAAGTGTACTTAAAGAGACACTGTTTCTTAATACAGTATAATTTTGAAAAGGGAACTTTGTAATAATGTCAAATGAAAAGATTAAAGTAAAATTTTAATCATTATGCTTTAATATGCTTTAGTATGTCAGTCAACACATCAAGAAGTGCACTTATTTTGAAGTGTTGACTAGCATACTAAAGCACATGTAGAGTACTTAATTATGTCAACATTTGATATTAAATTTAAAGTTAATTTATTTTAAATTGCAACTTCATCATTACAAATGTGTAATTATGAATATATTTAATTAAATAGAATGCAAGTTTCAAGTTTGTCATAAATACTTGTCAGTACATTCGTCCGTACACGTTAACCATTTCTCAAAGACAATAGAAATATTTATGAAATTACGTATGAAGATGTACTGAAGTCAGTCAAAAAAGCACACTAAAGTTCAACTAATTGCATTTAATATAAATTAGTGCTGTCAAACGATTAATCGTGATTAATCGCATCCAAAATAAGTTTTTGTTTACATAATATGTGTGTGTACTGTGTATATTTATTATGTATATATAAATACACACACATACAGCATATATTTTGAAAATATTTACATGTGTATATATTTATATTCATATAATTTATATTATATAAAAATATATTTAATATATAAACATAGCATATTTTTCTGAAATATATACATGCATGTGTGTGTATTTTTATATACATAATAAATATACACAGAACACACACATATATTATGTAAACAAAACCTTTATTTTGGATGTGATTAATCGCGATTAATCGTTTGACAGCACTAATATAAATTGAAACTATAATACATTATTTCTGCAGTAACTACTCTTTTTAAACATATGCTAAAGTGTACTTTTGTTTCGCAAGGGATACCATTCAAAATAATATTTTTACACATTCAAGATTGATATTTACTAAGATAAGATGCTTCTTTTTGACAGAAACACGCTCCTCTCAGAAACCTGATGTAATTCCCAGCTCCACCAGACTCAACCCAGCGATTTCAGCCGCCACTATGTCTTCTGCTTCCTCTCTAGATGATGTGAAGACTGAACCGCAAACAGATTCAGAGAACAGGTGTTTACGTATAAACACACACACTTTTCCATCGGACATACGCATTAGTTCAACTAAAAAGGTCTTTGTAAACTTCCATATTTCTTCACAGAGCTTCCTCTTCTTTTTTTTAAGCTATAAACACGATGTGATTGGCACATACCTTCTTGTTTGGCTGATGTCACTGTGTTGTTTGTCCTCAGAGATGATTATAGGACGTCCAGCTCGACTCTTGCATTAGAGGACAGCACTCTTCCTGCTTCAAACTCACAGGCAAGCACACCCGAGTCCGGTCTGGACGTCTACTTGGTCAGTATTGATATTGGCTCTCATTAAATGGCACATGATCAAGTTCCTCTGGAACTCAAACTCTTTTGTGTCAGATCCGTGTTTATGGCTCATATTGTTTTCTGTTTTAGTGATGCATGAGGCCTTCTGAAGTGGACCAGATCATCCAAACATCTACAAGACTGAGAAACAGTGGACATGCTGTCAACATTTTGCACAACGGATATCTCTAGCTGCTAATTCACATGGACTGAGAAAGGCCTTATGTTTGAAAGAGTGGCAGAGCGATTGCCACACTATAGTACTGCAGTGCCTTACACTGTCTGTGCACTTTGTACCCACTTGCAAGCACAAGATTGTTGTATAATAATAGTTACACTCCCTGCTGTAACGCACTGGTTGGTATGCATGTTAAAGGCGTGATACCTGATTAAAGCATGCGTCATACAGAGAAATAGGTTTATTATATAATAATCCTGGTATAATTATGTTCTGAGCACTCCTGACTTGTATTGTGTGAGTAATGATTTCATTTCATCTGATCATTACAGTACAGTAACTTGTACCAAACATTAGTTACATTGTCACTAGTGAACATGGATTGAATATTATGTTTGGTCATGTGATTTTAACGCACGATGTGTGGGGGGGGGGGGGGA
>NW_015552656.1:133597-146309 GCF_001515605.1 Sinocyclocheilus anshuiensis
GGCGTGTGTGGGGGGGGGGGGGGGGTATTATTATGGTTAATGTTACTTCGTGTAAAGATTTACATGGTTTAAGATGATAAAAACCATCAATCTTTAAAAACTTTTTATAAGATGTATTTAAATTTAAATGTATTTTGATTAGAGTAATATATGAATTAAATGTGCTTTGATGTAGAATGTTTATAGTTGCTATTAAATGCTGCATCTTCACAAGAACTTCTCCACTTTTTCTGTTATACACGAGTATAGATAGCAAATTATGTGCCTGAAGAGCTGCAAAATTATTAACACACCAGTCATTTTATTTTAAGCTATTCTAATGTTTATTCATGGTTATAACAAAATTAAAGACAGCAGTACTCTTCATCTGTTATTGAAAAATAATAGTGCATGCTATAGTGAATGCTACAGTGTTTTCACTGTTTGCATACAGTCCACTAGGGAGTGTATTGGTGTTGTTTGTCTCAGTAAGACAAATGATCTTTGATTATGAGTTGTAGCATTTGATTTTTTGGAATATAGTAATGTAAAGACGTGACTTTCTTCAAATCAATATATTATGTAAATAATATACTGTATTATATATTAACATTTTTATTACAAGGAGATAAAGGCCCTTTTAAAGGATAATTTGCATATTTTTAGTCTCAAACCAAATATATATATATATATATGTGCTGTCAAATTATTAATCGCATCCAAAATAAAAGTTTTTGTTTACATACTATATGTGTGTGTATTGTGTATATTTAATATGTATGTATAAATACACACACACATACAGCAAATGTATATATTTATATTCATATAATTTATATCATATATAAATATATTTAATATATAAACGTAACATTTTTCTGAAATATATACATGCATGTGTGTGTATTTATATACATAATAAATATACACAGTACACACACATATATTATGTAAACAAAAATTTTTATTTTTTAAAAATGTGAGATGTAGTACAGCACTAATATATATATATTACAATAAGAACACAACTCGTGTGGATTTTAAAATAAGTTTATATGATTAAAAAAACATGAAAAATAGGCCCAAAGCTAAATGTCACCATAGCATATTTGATCAGATATTTTGAGTGATTTTAACTATATAGTTATTAAAAATGACCTCTTTAGCACAGTTTTTATTTCAAATCACTTTTTGAGCATTTCTTAACATCTGAATTATTCACAACTCTTACATCATTAATGCAGGGAACATCATTAACTTCATAAATCATCTTTAAAAACATTTTACCATTTATAAATGTAATGTTTTTTTTTATTATTATTATTATCTTCTATCCTGACCCTTATGGTAACACTATTTCCTACAAGATTGACCACTACATTTCAGAAAGAAGAAAGCATCTGGTCACGACACAAAGCTTTTAAATCATCAGACTTTAAAGATGACATATGGAGGCTTCTGGTTTGAGTCAATCCGCTGGTCAGGTGTGGGCGTGGTCACGTGATTTGGGAATGCGCTGTTGCGCTCACCTGCGCGCTCGTGGACACGCCCATACCTGGAAGATTCAGGAAATCTGGGATTGTACACAGAACCGGGCTGTTCAGTCTTTCTGTTTAAGTGTCCAGTCACATACAGATCACACCGAACCCCGCGTGCGTCTGTCAGAGTTCATGGCTCTTCAGTATCCTCTAAAGGTACGTGCTTTCACTCTGGAGGAGTTTTCTTGTTTTTGTCGCGTTTCTCTGTTGACTGGTTTCGGTTGTCTGTTGTTTTGGGGGAGTAGGCGGATTAAAACTTGAGTAATGGCATATGAACATAAAACTGCTGCTTTTAGATAATGTACACATTAATGTGAACTTTAGTATAGTATAGTATTTAATTTCGTCTTCTCTTGAGCGCAGTTGGCGTGCGTTGGCAGCGTGTTTTAGGCCTAACTTACGTCATGATAGGTGTTCCCTGTCCTGCATGTTTCTCACGAAACTTCAGCGATTTTCACCTCAATACGCTGCGATTCGGAGACGTTTAACTAAACTATTGTACACTTTTGCTTGGTAAACAAATCTATTTTATGATTAATCGATTGAATTTTTATTTTTATTTTAAACAATTGTTAATTAATAATAATAATAATAACGATAACTGCTTGTGTTGGAAAATTTGAACTTGTCTGACAAAGCTAAACAAAATGTAGGGAGAAAAAAAATAAAACAGGAAATATACACCGATTTTTTAAAAATGGTTTTGAATGAAGTCTCTTCATGGCTTATTTATTTGATTAAAAGTACAGTAAAACTGTAATATTTTGAAATATTATTACAATTTTAAATAACTGTTTTCTGTTTTAATATTTTAAAATGCAGTTTTATTACTGATGCAAAGCTGAGTTTCCAGCATCATTCCTCCAGTCTTCAGTGCCACATGATCCTTCAGAAATCATTCTAATATGCTGATTTGCTGCTCAAGAAACATTTTTATTATTATATCATATTTACTGAAAACGATTTGTGTTGCTTAATATTTTTGTGTAAACCGTAATACACAACCATTCAGAAATTGTGGGGTAATTAAGATTTATAGTCTTACAAAATATTTCAAAGAATTTCAATTTGTCAAAGAATCTACAAAAAATGATAACAGTTTACATAAAAATATTAAGTAGGAAAAACAATTTTCAACATCCATAATAATATAAAAATTATTATTAATAATTGAGTAACAATAATAACTGATCAAATTAAGCACCAAATCAGCGTACATTTATTTTTACTGCATTTTTAATCAAATTAATGCAGCTTTGGTGAGCAAAAGAGAAAAAAAAAACTCAATTATTCCAAACTCTGAACTGTAACTGTACATGAGTAGTAAATGAAACCGTGTTATTCTGTGTTCAGTGCCACACCTCTAGTGTCTTTCTGTCATTCGTCATGTCCAGGTGGGGAGGGTGAGGGACTCATAGTTTTGGACAGTGACTCAGAGTTACTCGCATGAGGACAGCAGTGGTTAGAAAGGGACAAATAACATGAGTGTTTCCTTTTCAGTGCTGCTGTTTTGGTAAATAAACCCAGAATAACACAACTAACCATAATATAACTTTTCATGCATCAAAAATAATGATCCTTAAAATCTTAAAGCCATGCTAAAATGTATATAGTGTACTTTAAAGTGCAATTTGTTCAAAGCAGTTTGAAATAAACAGCTTTATATCATGAGTAGGGTTGTGCAATTAGTCGCATGCGATTGTCATGCGCATCTCGTCAGTAAAGCCGGTTCTGTGATTAGTAGTAAATCTCCATCAGCTGCTTTCAGATGGAGCGGTATACACAGAGCCGTAGTTCACTGCCAAGCTACGCAATATCGCGTTCATAATCGCAGGCGATTCGATAATCATGAGTTATTACAGGTCTATACATATTTTTACTCGGTGATGCTGTCTGAGGTGTGATTGAAATATGACATTATTTATTTGAGGATTGAATATGCATCTGTCAGAGGATGGCAGTACATATGTGCATTGCATAATGTAGACGTGATTCTGCATGAGCCGAACACATGGGAAAGACTGCGGCTTACACTGCCACGCTCCGCTTACGTAAAGGCATTAAAGACTTGGACAACAGCTGAAATACATGAGAATACACATAATCCTTTACCTGTGAATTTCTGACATTTCTACAAGGTTTCAAACATAAAGTTATAATATGAGCCCAGCTGAATCAGTAGACTGAAAATAGCGAATCGCTTTTGTTACGTCAGGTTTCATAATGCATTTGAGTTCTTAATCCACTTGAGCTGACTTTAGGGATTTTCTGAACTTTACGCTGTAAAATTCATTAGATGAGCATTCTTAGAAATATCTAAGTATATTCTGACAAGCCTGGCAAAAGTTTCTAGATATTAAGAATCTTATTATTTCATGGTGTTATTAATACTGGTGCATTTTGGTATCTTCTACAAAATAATGTTCAGGATCAGACTGGTTTGAATATGTTATTTGAGGCGTCTGCCTTTCATATTACAGGAAAAACCTCTGATACTGGTGCAATTTAATGTTCCTCAGGCGTATTACAGAATGTGTTCAAGTTTGGACTGAGTCTGCGTGCCTGAGCAGATTTTACATTGTGTCAGAGTGGAGCACAAAGGTCATTTGTTCATGAAGGTCAACAGTTTGGAAGTACACAATACAGTATCAGCGGGTTATGACTACTGGTGCATTTCTCAGTTATCATTAGTGGTGCTTGCTAAAGACTATTGTTCATATTGTGTTTTAAACAAACACTAAATCCTTAGTATTAAACTTTGGTGTGAACATTGTGCTGTATGAATGACATATTAAAGGGATAGTTCTACCAAAAATGAAAGTTTGGTTATCATTTATTCACCCTCGTGTTGTTCCAAAAACATGCATGACCTTCTTTCTTCTGTGGAGCATTAAAACAAATATTATTTATATTTTGAAGAATATTATTTAGTCAAGTCTTCAAAATATTAAAAAAACATTTTTTTTTTTAGAATGTTGGTAACCAAATAATTTTGGCGACTGTTGACTTCCATTGTATGGATGAAAAGACATTTTTAAAATGTCTTCTTCCATGTTCCAGAAAGGTTTGGGACAACAGGAGCGCGAGTAAACAGACAGAATATTCATTTTTGAGTGAACTGTCCCTTTAAATTGCGTAGGTTGTTGAGGAAAAGTACACTGTTACTTTTCGAAGTGGTCTGACATATTACCCAAAAAAAACAAGTAGGCTACTGTTGTTAAATGCACCTTTTATTGTGTCTCTTAAACCGCTGTAGTGTGAAGTGGTTAGACCAGCAGTGATATTGTGTAAGTGCTATTATTATGTCTAATGTAAGTGTAATGAGAGCCGTGTGTGTGCAGATGTATACGGGCTTGTCTGTATGAGTGAGGTCACAACACTGCTGACATCTGCAACAGGCTTCAGCACGTAATTGCTGACTGAACCATTTATAGTGTGTGGTTCAGCCGCCATTTATGCTGATATTGGAAGGTGCTTTGATTCGTGTTTGTTTACTCTAGTAGATTGCCATTACTTTTTTTATTTTACCAAAAAAAAAAAACTTAAGATAGCATTGACAAAATGTGGCAACTTGGTTTATGATCACATTTAAGAAAATACAGAAATCTTATTGTGGTAATTGTAGTTTACAGTCAATATTGGTTTATCAATGCCACTATTTAGAGTGCAGCGTGGCCGATGTGTGTATATATAACAAAAAAATAATTTTAATGACAGTTTTAATGAAACGAATACTACCTTTGTGTGGCTTTTACCACAAATTCACAAAAATATTAAAATCTGAAAATCCATGACAAGGATGTCTTTAGATTTTGAAGCCAACTCCTCAATTAAATGGCTAACTGGACTACTCCATCCATATATATCCAATAATCATTATAATTGCATTACAAATGTTCAGTTTTCATTTAGACTTTTAGAATTAGGGCTATATATTCCATATATATATATTCCAGTTATATTTGCTTCTAGTATTAAGTAGCATTCTGAATATTGTAATGTGCTTTAATGTGTGTTTCACATTTTATTAGTTTTTTAAAAGAAAGGTTTATGTATTAGAAATAGTATTAAATAATTATTAAACATCTAGAATCTAGTTTTCAGTGGCTTTTTGGTTTAAATGTTTTTTCTAAATTAAAAAAGCACCCTTTTATGTCGTCAAACAACTGAAATTTATTTTGAATACATAAGATAGTTCAGCTATATTGCCATTGCTATAAATAGCTATATTTCTAGATTAAATGTTATCCGCTTAAATTTGAGAATTTTTGTTTCCACATTTTTGTTGGCCTTCGCTTTCCCATATTATGGCTGCTCAGGTCTTTTGCTGCTCGTCTGCCAGCACAAAACACCATACTCTGTGGTCTCGGAATAATCCTGTTTCTGCTCTGAGGTCTGACTGATGAATCGGAGTAGTTTTTACAGTTGAGCGGACCTTACCAGAGCTGCTCTGTCAAAACGTGACCTGTCAAAAAATGCCTTAAACCATACGTTTGTAACCAAACCTAAAAATAGACGGTTTCATTTGCGGGGCTTTAGGTGATTTGGATGAGTGTGGAGGGGATTTTAGAGCCCCTGCACTTTGGCAGCACAATCTCCGCCTGCCCATAATCCAGTGCGCAAACCACTGGATGATAATTTCATGACACTGGGTGGAGGAAAAGGCCTGGATGCCCGGTTACTCCATCCCTGCACCAAAGTAACATGCTGGAAATCATCTCTAGGGTGGTCTGTTTGCGAACAGACAAATCGTGTGCATATGTGTGCATGTATGCGTGATGGTGGGGCGCAGGCTAAGCCAGCAGCGGCAGAGGGATTACAGAGAATTGGGCCAGGGTGCATCCATGATCTGTCATGGCTTAGTACCACAATTACCCCCCTCACAGCGTTTTCATTAGACTAATGTTTGAGATCTCCAGAATTATGTAAGAGTGGGGCATCTATGAGACTCCACAGAGCAGGACAGATTCACTACTGCAGATGATGGGTCTAATAGAAAAATTACCGTTTACTGCTTTACATGAGATTATACTTAGCTTTGTCGTGATGTTATAGTTGGTAAACGGAGAGGTTAAGTGGCGCTGAGAGCCTCTGTAGATCTAAGGAACGGAGAGGAACCAGAGAACTTTTGAAATGAAGTACAAGAAATTCATCACCATCATGCAAGCGCCTCTCAACAAGCGCGAGCTGCTGCCACCCGGCCGGAGGTTGTGGAGACCCTCGGGGTGAGTTATGTAGGAGATACTAGAGAGAAAAACCAGGAAATTAATGTTTGGTATTGTTCGAGACCGGCGTAGCTGGTACATTGGTGTGTTAACAACACTAATGATCGGATGTGTTTGAGTATATATTGTCGCTCATTCTACTATAGTATAAATGCTATAATTGCTGTACTATAATTGTTACTCTATGTGTGACATGATGACCCTGGAAAGTATTTGAGTTTTTCAATGAGCAAATCAGTTTTGCTTAACACTGAATTCTGGGTGGTGCTTTGTAAACCCCATGCTAAGTATTAAACTTTCAGACATGAGTGATACCTCAGATCGTGTAATTTCGTGTGACTGAACTTTGACATTTCATCCAGCAGATGATAAAATTACTAAAAATTCCATATGCAGTACAAACATTGAAAGAGACACTCAATATTGTCATCTACTTTACGTCATGCAATACACATTGTGATTCATAGTTCAATAGCATATCATAATAAGATTGCGATTGGAAATGTATACCAAACATAGGAAAGAAACGCTAAAAACTAAAATCAGTAGTTTTAAATGCTACAAGTGAATTTGGGCATTACAATTTTTAATTATGACGTGCAATATGTTGGATATTACATTGAACTGTTCTGAAATTATTCGCATTTTTAAAGGTTCACTTTAAGGGTGTTTAAGGGTGTTTTGACATATTGCACACTTTAAATGAAACAGTTCAGTTAAAGTGAATCAGAAAAGGAACCAGCTGTAATTGACCGTAGTGCTTTTGATTCACAATGTAAGTGGACTTAAAAGGGAACTCGGTCAAACCACAAAAGAACCCAAACTAAATGTTTGTTTGGGGTCCTTTCTCTCCAACTTACGCAACTGATGCTGTAGACCTATAGGTCACATGATAACAACAACATGGAGGATGTAGTACAACAGAATTACATTCATACTACAGAACATATTTTTTAACAGTTGTGAAGTAAGTACCTACTCAGAGTATTTCAGACGCAGCCATAGAGGCTAGTTCTTTTGACCTGGGCTCTAAAAGCTGCGTGCCTTTCAAAAGGGACACTTTTGTACTTTATTTACCCCTAAACGGGAATATATTAGTACAGTAAAAGCACCAAAAGTGTACAAATTGGTACCTAAATAGTGCAGTGCATATTAGTACCTTCTGAAAGAGTACCGCCTCAGTGACAGCTTCTGGTTTTTTTTTTTCTCTCCGAGAGTGTATTTGTGTGGCGCTCTGACATATCTAGGCTCAAGACTATCAGTGAAAAGTTAGGCCGACTCAGACATCAGTGGTGAGTTTTTCAGGGATGATCATCAGGAAATGTCACTCCGAAATCTAGCTTTCTTTTGAACATTTTAGAGTTTTAATTAGCTGCTCCAGTTTCTTGAACCTGAGGACTCGTATTACTGAAACAATAGTTCATTCCTTCGGGCTACTTTGCTGGCAAAGACCTCATGAACATATCTGAGCAGTTATGCTAAACAGCGCAGTTAATAATTACAATTTTCTTGCCAAGGAGATCAAGTGTACTCTACTCAGAGCAGGTGCTTACACTTGTTTTGTGAATTATACTCAAAGCACTTTTGTTAAGCTAAGTTCTGTATTTTCTTGTCAGACTAAGCTACAACAAATCATACTGCATGATCAGGTGTAATTGCAGGGTTAGACAATTTATTTACATGCACACACACTAACATTTAGTAAACATGTTTGAGCTATTAACAGATCAACTGAGTACTGCGTATACTGTCATACTGACTTGTGGTTATGTGATTAAGACTTGGGCTGTGTGAGAAATAATGGATCGTGCTCAGTTTTACTCTGAAAATATCTCTAGATGTAGCTGATTTTACAGTGACTAACATTTTTTGTTGTTGTTGAGTCTATGATCAGTGTTATTAACTAAACATGTCTTTTACAGTGACCAGTCCAACCAAATAGAGTTATTCCGGTCACGCCACTCCAAAAGGTTTTCCTTGCCCCACAAAGCTCAGTATTTGTGTCTGCGACGCCTCTCTGCTCCCAGCTACCCAGCCCTTTTACAGGTACTACACACAAAATTTCTCATGAAAACATATAGTGGTTATTATTATTATTCATCTTGCCCGTGTTGACATGTATTTTGTAGGCTATTCAAACAAGTTGGAATTGAAATATACAAATGCACCAAGCTTAAAAAATATATATTTTAAATTGTTTACGAGATGGTATTTTCTTATCATTATTATATATAGAGTATTTATATTGATCTTTTAATTGTTAATCTTATAAAAAAAAATGTATCTTAATTATTTTTCCAAAATATAACATTTGTTTGCCATTCACACTAGACATATTTTTTTTGCTTTCAAATATAAAGCTTTTCTTTTTAATTTCTCTACTTACCTCAACAATTATGAAGAGGAACTGACATCAATATATTTTTAAGAGGAAGTTTAAAAGTGAGTTCTTCTATGATTCGACATAAATTTGTTATGCTTGACAAAATTTCTCAGGCATATCCACCATCACATAAGATAGACAAAAACAGTGTTTAATTTTTTCTAGTATTTGTAAAAAAAAAAAAAAAAAAAAAAAAATTATATTATTGACTATTGAATGCCAATGATAGGATACATTTTTTACTAATATGAAATGTAAACATTTTGTTTTCTTTTACATGCACCGATGTCTCTCTCTCTCTGTGTGTGTGTGTGTGTGTGTGTGTGTGTGAGAGAGAATCACCACAGTCATTTGACATTAATATATTTCAAATTACACCATTATATGTATGGTAGTACTATGGTACTTTTTTTTTGGCCAGTGTGGTCACTCTTTTTAATGTGAAGTTATGTTACATATTAATAGTCAGTCCAAGCCTGATTGTAGGTAAAAGCTGCATTTTACACTAAACTGAATGAATTTAAACTGTTGTTGGAGCATCTATATTTGCTTGTTTGCTGTTAATGCCCTTGTTTGGGAGCCTTTTAGGGTCGTTGTGAAATATAAACCTCCGGCGTGCTTATATTAATTATACTTAAGCATTTAAAAAAAAGCGCTTGGAGCGACAGCTTGATAAAATGCTCGAGGAACGCATGCTTGACGCAACAGCCACATTATCTCTCTGAATAAGCCGTGAAGCCCCTCTTTTCATTTGCAGGGGTCTTCTGTGTGTCCAGCACCCATTTCAGAAACTTGGAGAACCAGAGAAACAACTTTTTAGCATGCTAATGGCACGGAACAACTTTATAGCAAAAGACACTAACGTTATAATCTTTACCGCCACATAAACGCGCCGTCTTTAAAATTAATGTCTGATTCCGGCCAGATTAAAATCACAGACAAGCTCTGGTAGTTATGACCTTACCCTGTTTCTCCAAGTAAAACTAATCCCTTCCGAGCAGGACTTTAGGGAGTTTGCAATTCCAAACGTTTTAACCATTGAAGAGATTATCCCATAGAAAATACACAGGTCCTACCGTGGGGAGGACTTCACTTATGAATATTAATTACGTACGTTACGTGTCTGGAAGCTTCGGTAAGGTTGCTAAGCAATGCCAGCGCGCATCCTAATTGATATTCATGAGCTAAGCCGGTATGCAAATGCAGTCGATAGATAAGCGATTTTGGAACCGTCCATTGTGCCTCATAGGGTACGCTGTGAAAGAAATACAGCATTGCTCGTTGTTTAATTCCTCAAATCATGTCTAACCTACTATAGCGGCAAGGTAAAGCCAGTTTAATGTGAATAAATGGGTATTAATCGCAAATTCAATAGAGGTTAAAGATCATTGGATATCATTACCACCCCCACTGATTTATTGGTACGTTCGGGATTTACAGTACAACAGTTCAAATCTTTAGGCACTTGTGTTGTCGCTGTTCAGAGGTTTCAGAGTTATAATCCATACGTTTTATTTACTCAACACGAAATATTAAACCATTTCTTTCAAGTAAACATCTTTATTTTACAGTCTAGTGCAGTTTGCGAGATGCCCGTAGTTGTGGAGAGGCGGCTGTTTCTGAGTAGAAATGTTAAGGATGATTGTCATGTGAGTAACGTTACTGTTAAAACTCGTTCAGTTCGCTTATTTTAATTTCACAGAGAGTACGTTTGAACTTAAAGTCTGTTTTCTGAGGTCCACACTTGTTTCTGTTACTGTGTCCACCTTACATGAGGGCCTTTCGCACCGCTTTAGTTCCAGAACTAAATGTACAGTACTAAAGTACTGGGACGATTTTGCGCGAGCTATTTCCCAGTACCATTTAACGGGTTGCATTCGCACCGACAGTATGTACTAGGAAGTGACGTATAAGCCGGTCGACAGCGACGTCATTTGTGCGCGGCGTTCAACAACGGAAACAAAGAACAACAACATTAACAACAGGAGGATGGAAAGCACTAAGATTGGTTCTAGGAGCAGTTAAGACGACACCAATTGCAGCAATACAGGTGGAGTCCTCAGAAATGCCTCTACATTTAAGAAGAGAAAAACTAGCCATGGCATATTGGATTAATCTTCAGGGCCAAAGAGAGGATCATCCTGTAAGAGAAGTACTTAATGAAAGTTGGGAAACAGTAAATAAACCAGGTAAAGGATTTGCATGGAAAATTAAGAAATTGATCAATGAAACTGGAATAGAATCAAATAAATTTGCATCGGTAATAGTAACTTCTCCAGTAGCACCTTGGTTATTAGAACAATCAGAAGTTGACTTAAACGTACATAAAGAAATGAAGGGAATGGGGGAGGGGTTTAATTTAAAAGCGTATGTCAAAGAATATATAAAAAGTATGCATTATTCATTTCTCCAAATTTACACAGATGCATCAAAGAACATACAGTGGGTACGGAAAGTATTCAGACCCCCTTAAATTTTTCACTCTTTGTTATATTGCAGCCATTTGCTAAAATCATTTGTTAATTTTTTTTCCTCATTAATGTACACACAGTGACTTAAACGAAATGAAGGGAATGGGGGAGGGGTTTAATTTAAAAGCGTATGTCAAAGAATATATAAAATATATAAAAAATTCATTTCTCCAAATTTACACAGATGGATCAAAGAACATAGAAACTGGAAGGACAGGTGCTGCATTTTGCATTCCAGAATTTCAGGTTAGGAAGGCTGGAAGAATTACGGATGGTACTTCTGTATATACAGCAGAGATGGTAGCTATCCTTATGGCATTAGAGTGGGTATATGAAGTAAGACCGGATAAAGTAATAATATGCTCTGACTCAATGGCAGCTCTTATGAGTTTACAATCATGGCAATCAAATAGAAAAGACATTTTAATAGAAATCATGATTACACTATATAGTATTAAACAGATAGGGATAATTACTCGGTTTATATGGGTACCTGCACATGTGGGAATTCAAGGTAATGAAGAGGTAGATAAAATGGCTAAAGAATCCTTAAATATGGATGATCCAAGTATAAATATTGCACTCAGCAGAATAGAAGGGAAACAGTTAATATTAAATGCATGCAATATTGTATGGCAGATATACTGGGACTCATGTCAAACAGGTAGGCATTATCACAAAGTACAAAGGAGTATAAAGAGAAGAAAAATCATTCATAACATAAGTAGAAGGGAACAAGTCATTTTAACACATATACGAACAGGACACTCAAATCTTAACCAAACACTATACATTATAGGGAAACATAATACTGGTCTATGTAATGTTTATTTAACAGATGAATCAGTGGAACACGTTATGATGATATGTACAGCATATGAAAGAGAAAGAGATCGACTTAAAGATGAATTACAATCCTTAGGAGTTAAAGAATTTCATTAAGTAGTATCCTGAATGATGGTCCAAATGCAGGAAAACAAATAAGTGCAGTCATGAGATTTCTTAAGAATTGTGGAATAATGAACAGAATTTAAGATGTAGGTGAGACATGGTACATTCTCTTCACACTCCATCACAGTAGGTGGCGGTATGCACCTATGAAGTTGGTTCGCAACC
>NW_015552656.1:147270-152799 GCF_001515605.1 Sinocyclocheilus anshuiensis
CACCGCTTTAGTTCCAGAACTAAATGTACAGTACTAAAGTACTGGGACGATTTTGCGCGAACTATTTCCCAGTACCATTTAAAGGGTTGCATTCGCACCTACAGTGTGTACTAAGAAGTGACGTAAGCCGGTCGACAGCGACGTAATTTGTGCGATTGAAAGAACGGAAAGGAGGACTAAGAATCTCCAACGACAACTGGCAGTGCTACATTTGCTACAAGTGCCTGCACTTCAGCGTCTGTCCATCTATCTCTGTTCTCCATACTTGCTAAATAAGTTGACACAATGTTTACAGTATGTTTACACGGCGTTTTAAATCATGGCGGGTGAGGGCGTTTTCGTACACGTTTGGCCAATCAATGTCTACTTACTTCACGATTAGTACCAGGTGTGCTGGTTAGACCCTGCTCCGGAGTAGGAGCTAATTTGGTTCTCGAAAAAGGCAGTCCGGTACTAAAATCGCACCCAGTTCCGGCGGTGCGAAAACGCCAAAAAGTGGGTAGTTCCACAATTAGTTCTGGTACTATGAAAAGGTTCCCGCAGTGCGAAAGGCCCTATGGACAACCACCTGCTTCCTATAATACCAAACAATAGCGATGGACATAATGTATCTAAACGTCGTTACGTTACTTATAAACCAGATTATAAGGACAACTGTTTCCCATCGCAAGCGGCATTTAATGAATAAAATAAACTATCAAAAATTTAAACCGACTAATTACTTAACATTTAAATATCGTGAAGTACTACCACTGTTTTTAATAAATGAAGTACATACTGAAGGATTGTTTTAATTAATATTTTGTTTAAAAGGATAGCACAAGCAGTTATAGGAAACATAAGCTTCAGGAAAGCTAATGTGTGTGTTTTATTAATTATTTAATATTGTTTATAATCATAATTATTTAATATGAAGGAATAAATATTTTTTTTTAAGGTGTCACCAGCAGAGGAACCATCTCACCAGTCTTACAGTAACATCATAATCTGTCACAACCTACAACACTTCATAATATGGAATTATTTTAGCTGCTAATATGCATCATTTTCTTGTCCATTAGTCTTTCTGTTTTTACACCAAACCGAACAAATCCCCCCAGAGAGCAGCTCAGACGAGCTCAGTTTTTTTCCCCTTCCTCTTGTTTACACTTCTTTACACAAACCTGGATTGAATTTATGCTTTTTGCATAATGTTCATCATACAGTAAGTCTCACATGCATCATCTGAAATGAGACTTTTACATGGTTCACTAGAAACATATATGTTGGGGCTTGGATTGACTGATTTCAGTCTTTTTGAGGGACACAGACAGCTAAAGCTGCTTATCTATAATGCAGAGGGAATTCTGTCTGCTGCTGCTGCACACATTGAGCCTGTTCTGTAACAGCAGACTGCATACAGTTCAGTATGTTTTCTGGTGGCTCAGCAATGGCATACCTTGCTGGATTGAACTGCAAATGCTTTAAAATTTAAGCTACAGTGTCTATAAAAATGAAAAGTATGCACCCTATTGTAGTATTTAGATTGTGCATGTAAATTGAAGCTTTTTGCTTCTGGTGTTTTTTATTCTTGCTGCACAGAAATGTCCTGCTGCTGTCAAATCCATGCTTATCTGTATTTAGGTGTTTAGTATCACAGCTCAAAAAGACCAGGCAGGCAGTGTTTCTCTAAATTGTTGACTTGCGCTGTAGACATCTTGTTGCCTTTCTGCAAAAGTCCTATTTTTTTTAAAGGGGTCATATGATGCTATTTTAAAGATCATTATTTTGTGTATTTGGTGTAACAGAATATGTTGACATGCTTTAATGTTCAAAAAACACATTATTTTTCAAATAAGCGTCTCCCTGACATGACTGCATCAACACTACTGCTGTTCCTGAAACCACGCCTTCTTTCTTTGTATGAACATTTGGGCGGCATTATGCTAATATTTTCACATAGTGACATAGATATGTGGGGGTGTGTTAGAACGAGCCGTTTTAGGTAGGCGTGGCTGACTCAACTTTTATAAAGAATATCTCTTTGGATTTGAGACTTTAGTCTTTGCAACTTTACAGATCTTCTTTATGCACCAAGAGCTTGTAACACTCCAAAGAGAAAGGAAAACTTGAAATCGCATCATATGACCCTTTTAAGGGTTGTCCTGCAGCACAGTCACACTTTTTTTATTTATTTATTACATGGTCGATTTTGGAAGAAGGTCAGATTCACGGTTGTTTTTGAACACAGTCATTGATGGTTTTCAGGTAACTCATCTCAGATGCTGCGATTGCTCATTGGTTCTCATAAGTTGTTTTGTTTTGCTTGGAAATTGCAGTGGTGTATTGGACAGGTGTAATTATTCAAAGTTCACACTGGCTGACTTTTTGTATTTCTGTGAGCTGGAGAGAACTTGTTAGTGTCAAAGCCGTTGGTTAGTGTCCATTTCTCATTTAATTTACCAAATGAGTTAAAAAGAAGTTACTTTTTGAGTTTTTGTTAATTAGAAATTTTATTCCATCATCATCATCATTTCATAATGTAACCACATGTAATTTATTTAATGCAGTGAATTTTTTTATTAATTTACTTTTAAATTTATTTTATGCTTTCTGAGTTCAAGTTTTTTTTAAATATACTTTTATTCAACAGGAATGACAGTAAAGAGATTAGCAATGAATTTTTTTTTTTAAATACATGGGTTTCCACAAAAATATGAAGCAGCACAACTGTTTCCAATATTGACAATAATAATAATAAATGTTTCTTGAGCAGCAAATCAGCACATTAGAATGATTTCTGAAGGATCATGTGACACTGAAGACTGGAGTAATGATGCTGAAAATTCAGCTTTGATCACAGGAATAAATTACATTTTAATATATATTATTGTATTTTTAATCAAATAAATGCAGCCTCAGTGAGCGTAAGAGACTTTTAAAAATCCCACTGACCCCAAACTTTTGAAGGGTAGTGTACAGCGCCAATCAAAACTTAATTATTCTGGATTGTTTCTTAATTGTCTGGATACTTGTTGGTTGTTTTTCCTTAACTATTCAGTCCAATTCATTCATTTAATAAATTCAAAAATTTAATTTTATGCAGAAATTCATACATACATAATGTAATGCATCTACAAAAGTATTTTCAAGCATTTAAGTAGAAGCCATTAAGATCAATAGTAAAATTGTCAGTTTTCTCCAAATGTTTTGGTTGGTACTGTTTCAGGGCAGTTGATAGTGAGTATGAAAACTGAATGAATGCCCCTCAGAAGAGCACAGGAAACCAAACTGAATCGCATTAACACTTCTAAGGTCCTTTACTAGGTTTTCTCAGTCAGTCTGTTGTTGTGGTGTTGGACTGAGAGCTCAGAGACCTGCTGTTGTACAGCGCTGTTGTACAGCGCTATGGTACAAGCTCAGTTACAGTGAGAAATTAATTCTTTGACATTGTTCATCAGTAATCTGTTCTGGTTATCACAGTAAAGAGAATTGAGGGCAGCTCATATGCCACACGTTAATCCTGTCGTGGATAAGATTTGAGGCTGAGTTAGAAAGCCGTTATAGATCAAAGAACTTATGATGTTTAGTACTGCGCAATTTACTAAAATAGCACTATTATAGTAAGGCATTTAATTCTATGTGGCTTTCGCAAATGAGAAAATAACGGCGCTTAGGTGCTTCAAGCCCCATAATCCTTCTAAATTGTAATTAAAAAGTGATGAAATCACTACTAATCTACCAGTCCCTCTTGCACGTTCAAAAGCTCATCTTTCAGAAAGAAATCCCAATCCAAAAGCATCGGCGTTTCGAAGGTGGCACTTGCCTTCTGTAAGCCACGAAGAGCTTTTAATGTCAACCCAGACAGAGCCGTACCGTTTGATGAATTGAAATTAAATTTTAATTTAATAGTTCATAGCTCGTTTTTTTGCGTCGTGGCTGCCGTGGGTCGCTGTGGACGGTGGGATTTGCACAGAATGTAGGCCAGCGGCATCAGTCTTACGTCAAAGGCAGACAGATGCATTGTGCCGAGGGGAGATGCGCTTTGGCCCAGAGACTCTGTGTTCACGGGAGAGGTGACAACATGAAGACGGTCCTCTCGCTGCACAGGAAATGGGTGCACACCATCAAGGCCATTCGTATCCTCCAGGGCATCGTAAGCATGCTTTCTGCTCTTTCCCTGTACAGCTTCACCTGTTAATGTCTTACACAGTTTGGGTGAAGTGTAACTTTTTGGTTGAGTTTATTTGTGACCATACGTTTTTGCCGAATGGCTTTTCATCTGCTTTGAACGTATACTGTAGGGTTGGCATTTAGACTTATGGCATATTGTTTGGTAGGAGTGTATTTGTAGGAAACTCTTTAGGGATTCTTTAGTAAACAGTGCAATGCATCATGGCAGTGTATTATATTTAATTTATTTTGGTAAAATTCGTAATTATTGGTAACAAATATGTTAAAACAAATATATACGAATTATTACAATTCTTAATCGATTCGTTTGATTTTTATTGTCATTATGATACATTGCAATACACATTTTTGTCGCATTACATACACTGATGCATTTTGATGCAGAAATTCATTTGAGATTGCAAAGTTTTAGGAATAGGTTGAAAGTAGGGCTGCACGATAAATCGCATGTGATATTTAACGCGCATCTTATCAGTAAAGCCGTTCTGTAATCAGCGGTAAATCTCCATCACCTGCGGGCTTTCACATTGAGCAGCATTAACTACACAGCATGCGATTTATCGTGCAGCCCTAGTTGAAAGGTTTTCGCCAAGTTTATGACACTGTGATGAAGAAAATAGTTGGAGATATAGTTTGATTTCTGGGTAGATGTTATTTCTTTTTTTTTTTTAGACAGGCATTAGAATCAGTGATGAGAGTGATTAAACACTTAAGCACCTGTGTTGCTTTACAAAAATGCTTTTAAAGTGTAACAATTGCTCAGTGTGCTATTGCTATTCATATTTTTAGTTTACGGTGGCAACAAGTGGAACATGTTTCCAAACTTTTTCCCATGGCTGATTTTATCCCCAACACTTTTTGATGTAGTTCACACACAGCAAATACTTATCAAATAATTTTACATTTTTTAGCAGAATTTTTTTATTGTATTAATGTGTGCTAAAATAAGTTGTGATCCAGTGCTGGAATTTGTTATATTTGTTTTGTTGTTGTGGTTGTCCAGTTTTCCACAGATGCAATTTTGGTTTATTCATAATAAGTAGTGCTGTCAAGCGATTAATCACGATTAATCGCATCCAAAATAAAAGTTTTTGTTTAAAGAATATATGTGTGTGTACTGTGTATATTTATTATGTATTTATAAATACACACACATGCATGTATATATTTAAGAAAAATGTTATATTAAATATATATGTTGTATATTAAATATATTTATATATAATATAAATTATATTCATATAAATATACATGTAAATATTTTTAAAATATATACTGTATGTATGTGTCTTTATATATACATAATAAATATACATAGTACACACACATATATTATGTAAACAAAAACTTTTATTT
>NW_015552656.1:153877-158523 GCF_001515605.1 Sinocyclocheilus anshuiensis
TTTTTGTTTAAAGAATATATGTGTGTGTACTGTGTATATTTATTATGTATTTATAAATACACACACATGCATGTATATATTTAAGAAAAATGTTATATTAAATATATATGTTGTATATTAAATATATTTATATATAATATAAATTATATTCATATAAATATACATGTAAATATTTTTAAAATATATACTGTATGTATGTGTCTTTATATATACATAATAAATATACACAGTACACACACATATGTTCTGTTAACAAAAACTTTTATTTTGGATGCGATTAATCGTGATTAATTGCTTGACAGCACTAATAAAAAGTATATAAAAATAAAAACATAAACTAAAATATTACTTTAATATGCAAGTAGGGCAGTATAGAACCCAATATCCCATGCTTTCCAACTACAAACATTACTACTTCACCAAGGTCATGTTTGACATTCAATCCACTGACCTAAAATTCTAAAAATGTTTAGTGAGAATCAGATCAGTAAGAACATAGTGCACTGAATTACTTTTTTGTCAGTAAACTGTTGAAGTTGTTGCTTAAATGAACTTTGAAACTGGTAAAAGATCATAATAGATTATTTGCGTATAACCTCAAAAGCTAAGTCTTTTAATTTGTGACATTCACCACTTTTTAAAACAGCGACACCCATGGATATTACATGCATGTATTATGATGACGTGAGGAATGCATGATTGCCTTAGACGTGTTATAGTGTTTAGTTTGTTTAACTAGTGCAGTATTGATGTTTCAGATTATAGCATGAAGGAAAACCAACAAATTGAAATCATTTATACATGAAATGCTAAAAGGCATCGGTTGTGGATCTGGGTTGAGAATTATATAGGGCAGTTCTGGGATCCATATTTGCCTGAGGAGATTAAAGAGTTACAATCATAATCACCCAGTGTGCACACGGGCGGATGAAGAGGTAACTGGAGGCGTTTCGCAGCGCAGGACGTCACGTGGCTCTCAGACTGATGCTGAAGACTGTGTTTATAGTGTTTAACTCACTGACCAGGCTTCCTTTTAAAATAATTGCTTTCAAATAATGCAGGCTTTTTATTTTAAAGGGGTCATGCCATACATTTAATCATTTTATTTTTTTCCTAGCAGTCCACATATGATGGCAGTTTTGTAATAAAATTGTTCTTTCTTACAGATCTCTAATTATTTCTGGTTGAATATATAGACATACTTCAGATCTGCAGTTCTGTCTGTCATTGAGTAATCAGATGAGCTCATGTAAATGGGTTGGAAGAGAAACACTCATCTACTTTTTCACTGTGGCAGCACCACGCTGCAGATTTTGCTCAGGAGATCACTGATATCTGCTGTAACTTGACTCTGTCCATCACTGTCCTACATGTAAGCCTGTTCATACTGTTTCAGAACCCAGTCATGGAGGAGACGGTGTGGGAGCAGTACACTGTGACCCTACAGCGGGTGAGTAATTCACCCTGTGCTTATTTGGAGAGCCAAAGTTCCTGCTTATTGGTTTCTCTCTAAAGTCTTTACATTCTTTTTATAGGTTTTTTTTGTGTGTGTGGTAATTTCTGCACCTCTAGCACTACTAGATTTACCATTCAATGGTTTGGGGTCAGCAAGATATATATATTTTTAAATAATTTAATACTTTCATTTAGCGAGGATACGTTCAATTTATCAAAAGTGACCGTAAAGACTTTTGCATTGTTGGTGAACATAAGAGACGTCATATATCTTCCACCACTGCTGTCTCTTAGCAGAAAGCATATCATCATTGCTTTATCCTCTTGGTGAACTTTATCACACATATACTTTTAATGTTTGTCTTGAAGATATAACTGTTATATCCAAAATATCAGGAAAACGTAATTCCAGGGTTACTTGTTAATTAGTCATTGCTGCCTGTACATCTACATGAATTTAAAGTGATTTATTGTTGTAAATGAGTAACTATGTATTCATGCGTAAGATAAAATGCATTCTTTGGTGTATAAATAGGACTCCAAGATGGGCTTTGGCATGGCTGTGTCTGGAGGGCGGGACAACCCGAATGAAGAAAGTGGAGAAGCGTCAATTGTCGTATCCGATGTGCTGCAAGGGGGTCCTGCAGATGGCTTGCTATTGTAAGCTCTGGAAACAACATTAAACACATCCCAGCCTTTTTTATAAGATTTGTAATCCTAAAGTGCCATTTAAAGTAGAAAAGCTATTGTAGGGTTGTCACGAAAAACAATGAAATTTCACGATTCTCAGTACCAGTTTCCACACCAAAAAAATTAATATGCTAATGAATGCACTAATTTTATTTGAAGAGATACATGTATAAATACTACTAAATAAAATAATAATAAAAAAAGATTAAATATAAATATTTTTATAAATTAAAGTATATACATTATATTGCTATTGTATGATTATATTATACACTAAAAGCTAAAAATGTCAAATTGACCAAAGAAAAGTGAATATAAATATTAATAATAACAAATTAAAACAATAGCATGTATCGCTCAAATTTTTCACACAGTAAACGGTCAGTAATAAAGATGCAAGAAAGTAGTTATAAGCAATTGACAAATAAACTTTATTTTTTTATTTTTGATATTCAGGTTTATTTTTTATTATTTTTATTTTATTTTATTTAATTGCATTGCATTTTATTTGTTGTCTGCCAACACTATTATTCAAGATTTTATTTGTTTTATTTATGCTGGTACTTTTGACATTGCTAAACTGTTGGAAGAATTTGAAGTCACTTTCTGACGTGTAGAGACTTTTCCTAACAGTGTTTCATGATGTTGTTCAGTGAAAATGACAGAGTGATCCAGGTCAACAATGTGCCCATGGACGGTGTCCAACACGCCTTTGCAGTGCAGACTCTCCGCAAATGCGGCAAAGTAGCCAAAATCGTGAGTGTAACCTTTTGAATTATTTGTCATTTCAGTTATAATTTTATTGACCATGTTTGTAAATCACTGGCAGCTGAAATCAGAATTTAATGAATGAACAGTTCATTTTTGTCCCCATCATTCATCAGACGGTAAAGAGATCAAGAAAAATCCCCGTCAGCGTGATTAAACATGCTGCGTCCCCAGACGACCGTGTCTTTAGTGGCAACTACAACGACGACTACGACTATGACCACGATCGGCGCAGTGTCTACAGCGGCCGCAGCTACCCTGACCGCGACACGAGTTACGCAGACGAGCATGATCGTGACTACGATCGCAGCCGCGGGAGGAGCATGGAGCGCGGCCTGAGCCCCGACAGACAGTACAGACGAGACGGCAGCCGCGGCCGAATGCTGGACCACGAGCGCAGCCCCGACCGCCGTTACCGAAGTGACCACAACCTGGATCGCGACCACAGTCCGGACCGCCGCTACCGAAGCGATCGCACACTGGACCGCAAATACAGTCCAGACCGACACTATCGCAGCGAACACAACCTGGACAGAGAGCAGAGTCCGGACAGACAGTACCGCAGCGACCGTACACTGGACAGATCACATAGTCCTGAAACACGGTACAGGCCCGAACCGGCTCCAGGATACAGCAGAGAGAATTTAGCCAGCGGCCACGAGCGCAGGAGCTTCGATCCGCGGCAGGATGAATCCATGAGGAGGAGTAGCAGTCGAGACCGGCTGGATCGCTCGCCCTCGCCGCCGCCGGCACAACGACACGAACCGTTGGAGAAGCCGCTCAGTGTTACTCTACTAAAGAACCGGCCCAATGACGGTAGAGACGCACCGCCTACGTTTATCTGTTTCCAGTTTCAACCTGCTGCCTAGCGTCTAACATGATGTTTTCTCATATCTGTCCAGAATATGGCCTTCGTCTTGGCAGTCAGCTGTTCATCAAAGAGATGACGAGCACCGGCCTGGCATCCAAACAAGGCAAACTACAGGAAGGTGACATTATTCTGAAAGTACGTCTCTTGAACAACCACTCAGAACACACCACAACATTTCTAGCCTATATATACAAAATATATAAGCCTATGGCCTACAAAATATATTACTTTATAATAACAACCATTCGCAACACTATTCAGAACAGCTTATCAACCACATTGCAGTGCACTGGTAACCACAGCAGTATCCTAGCATTGTGGGGATGCGTTTTGCACTAGCAAGCACTTCCCTTTTTCCTTTTTTTTTTTTTTTTTCATGTTTTTGCTAACCAAGCAACTTTTTAATGCTCACCAAAGCTGCATTTATTTGGTCAGAAATACAGTAAAAACTGAAACATTATTACAATTTTATAAGCTGTTTTCTATGTGAATATATTTCAAATGGTCATTTATTCCTGTGTTCAACTTCAAAGCTGAATTTTCAGCATCATTACTCCAGTCTTCATTATCACTTGATCCTTCAGAAATCATTCTGATATGCTGATTTGCTGCTCAAGAAACATTACTGATTATTATCAATGTTGAAAACAGTTGTGCTGCTTCCTGATTTTTGTGGAAAAGTTCAAAGGAGCAGCATTTATTTGAAACAGAAATGTCAAATTATAAGTGTCTTTACTGTCACTTTTGATCAATTTAATGCATCCTTGATCAATAAAAGTTTTAATTTCTTAAAGGGGTCATATGATGCTTTTTTAAAGATCATTATTTTGTGTATTTGGTGTAACAGAATATGTTGACATGC
>NW_015552656.1:161608-168066 GCF_001515605.1 Sinocyclocheilus anshuiensis
AATGTTGAAAACAGTTGTGCTGCTTCCTGATTTTTGTGGAAAAGTTCAAAGGAGCAGCATTTATTTGAAACAGAAATGTCAAATTATAAGTGTCTTTACTGTCACTTTTGATCAATTTAATGCATCCTTGATCAATAAAAGTATTAATTTATTTAAGAAAAAATCTTATTGACCCTAAACTTTTGAACAATAGTATATTATACTATTGTGTTCTCTCGCACACATACAGACACACAAACACTGTAGTGTGACAGAGAGGTGTTTTGAGATGCCATCAGGTCCTTAAAAAAAAAAAAAAAAACTTTTTTGACCCCAAACTTTTGAATGGAAGTTTGGTTTTTTTTCTCAAATTTGTTGTCCTTTATTTATTGATGCTTATTTCCATGTGTCAGATTAACGGTACGGTCACAGAGAATCTGTCTCTGAGCGACGCAGGGAAGCTGATTGAGAAGTCTCGTGGGAAACTGCAGCTGGTGGTGCAGAGGGATCGCAGTCAGGCGCTCATCCGAATCCCACATATGGCAGACAGCGACTCGGAAATAGATGGTGAGTAGATCAAAACACTTGAAAATGAACAATTACAATTTTTCTGATTGCACTGAAGCCCTCTTTCATTTGGCCACTGTTGCATTTCATATTAAAACAGAAATTTGGGGTGGGACATATCAAAGGGATTTGCTCTTTGTTGTTGCTGTTGGTTTAGAGGAGGGACATTCCCATTCTAATGGACATTAGATTAAAAAAACATTTGTGTGCACGTGTGAGAAACGTTTTCTGCATTTTCTCACTATTTTGCTTCAGTACGTAAAGTTTTTGCATCGATATATTTTATTCAATTAAAAAATATATAATATGACGTGTACATTATAGTGATGTATGATTTTGTAAGGTATTTGGCGAAACCCAGCCTTAATCTCTAAGTGACCTATGACCTCTTGCCTTTTTTGGACTGCTGTACTGACACTGGATTGGAGAGAAAGGCTTTTGGCTTTGGGAGGATTGCATAAACCCTACCCATAATCCAAAGCTTATGAAAAATTTCATTTTATAAACTCTAGTGAGACTTGTACCATGTTTTGGAAGTTGTTTATTCATGTTCTTCTGAAAATCCTCCATATTGGGTTTTACATCAAATAATGTAAGATGTAGGATTGAAGGGAAACAAATCTGGTTTTAATTAGTAGCGTGTTTTATATTTCTCAGGTTTAGGGATTCAAACCTTTGAGACTTTGGTGTATAACCCATCATGCACTGTGCCAATAATGGTGCTTTAAAGCAAGTGTGATGACGACATGTTGTACATGTGTGTTTCAGATATCTCAGAGATCGAGTCGTACCGCTCCTTTTCTCCTCAGGAGGACAGGCGGAGTCATCACTCAGACCTCTCCTCACACTCCTCTAATGAGAGACTGCAGGACAAAAACAGGTAACACACTGCCATAGCCTCAGAATTCAGCTGTCACTGATGACTGTTTGAGTTACTGCAACACTTTACAATAAGGCTCCATTTGTTAACATTAGTTTACTACATTAGTTAACATGAACTAACAATAAAATAATTCTAAAGCATTTATTATCTTAGCTAATGTTAATTTTAAAATTAACTAATACATTATTCAATTCAAAAGTTGTATTTGCTAATATTATTTAATGGACCTGAGCTAACATGAGCTAATAATGAACAGTTGCTTTTTATTACCTAACAGATTAATAAAAGATGAATAATAAATGCTCTAACAAATGTGTTGCTCATTGTTATTTAATGTGAGTTAATGCATTAACTAATGGGACCGTATTGTAAAGTGTTACCAAGTAGCTAGTTAATTACTCAAAAGTTAATAATTTATATGCTGTTTAAACTTCAGTCAAGCTATCCTTTAAAACAAATATTGATGCTGCAAGTTGCTAGCAAAAAGTATTTACGTTAGCCAAATTAACATTTCAGAGGGGGATAACGTTCATATTAGATAATTTGGTTAATAATCAGAGCATAAAAACAACGAGGAACTGAAGTTAGGTGAAAGTATTAAACACATTTATGTGGATGCAACTAATAAACTAGAAAACTGCCAAATTTATGATAGAACTTAGGAAATAGGAAAGAAGCAGAAGCATGACTGAATGATTTTACAAATGAACTGACAACACATTAAACAGAAATGTTACAAAAGCCTGTGCAAAGGGAGTAAGTCATTTTCTTCTGTTGGTAGAGATGAGCCTCCCAAGAGACTGGCTAAAATGGGAGCGATGCCGACTCCATTCAGAGCGGCGCCAGTGGAGCTCCCGCCTCCACCTGTGGAGAAAGAAGAGCCTCGCAGCGAGTCTCCAGGTACCACAGTTCCTCTACACCACAGTGGATTATTGAAAATTTAATTATTGAATTCACTGGTCTAAAATTCAATTCCTGCAGGGTCACAGCTCTGCACAGTTTAGCTCCAACCCTAATCAAACACACTTGATCCAGCTAATCAAGCTCTTCAGGTTTACTAGAAACTTCCAAGCAGGTGTGAGTTGGAGCTGGTTGGAGCTACACTCTTCAGAGCTGCGGCCCTCCAGGAATTGAGCTTGAGACCTCTGAATGCAATACATGGTCATTTTCACCATGTGGAATCAGAAGAATAGAAGAAACAGATTTTTTTTGTATACAGTTCCTGTAGTAAATGCTGCTCCAAAAAGTGTTCCAGTAAAAGCCAAGCCTCTGCCAAAGGTTCCCCTGCGGCCCAGTCTGGAGGACCAGGAAATATACGGGTTTGTACCAGATTCACTCTTGGCTTTGAATTCATATTTTAAGATAAACTTGAAAGCTGTCCATATTGTTAATTTAATTCGTTCTATAGTGAAAACATATTTGATAAAGGGATGTTGAAGTTTGGTTGAAGTGCGTTTGCAGTATCTTGCTGACATAGTAGAAATCACTCTGTGACAACTCAGCAAAAATAGCCACCAATAAACTATTTAATTTCAGTATCCATTTATGCCTTACATTTTTGCATGTATTATCTAGAGACACTCCTTGACCTAAAATATTTTTCACATGTGCTAAGGTCCTGTTTATTGCTGCTCACTGATATATTTGGACAACTTTGTGGTTCTAACTAATAATCTCCCACAGCCCCAACACTGTGATGGTGGGCTTCCAGAAGGGCGATAGTGTTGGCCTGCGTCTCGCTGGAGGAAACGATGTGGGCATTTTTATCGCAGGCATTCAGGAGGACAGTCCTGCCGAGATAGAGGGACTCCGCACTGGAGACCAGATCGTGAAGGTGCAACAGCACTGGCTCTGCATTTTAATATTATGTGTCTTTATCCATCATACATTTTCCCACATTGTCCAGTGGTCATTTGTGTTTTTCTTCCCCTGCAGGTGAATAATATGGATTTCAGAGGAATGGTCCGAGAAGATGCAGTCCTGTATTTACTAGAGATTCCCAAAGGAGAGGATGTGACCATCTTAGCTCAAAGCAAACCTGATGGTACTTCAAAACATACAATTATTTTTTTTTTTGTCTAATGCCTTGTAATTTTGAGCAATAGAAGGGATGTGAATAACTCTCATTTGCTTTATTTTAGTGTATAAAGACATCCTGGCATCTGGACGAGGTGATAACTTCTTCATCAGAACTCATTTTGAATATGAGAAAGAGCTTCCTCAGAGCTTGACCTTCTCCAGAGGAGAGATATTTAAAGTGGTGGACACCCTGTATGACGGAAAGCTGGGTAACTGGCTCGCCATCCGCATGGACAAAGACAATCAGCTCCTGGAGAAAGGCATCATACCCAACAAGAGCAGGTGAGACATGAAATACACAGTGCCTTAAAAGGTATTAGTTTTACTGTATTTATTTAGCATTGCTAGGAGGAAAACTCAACATGAAATCAAAACTGACCCTCTGAAATGACGTTTGCTGACATCACCTAGTCTGCTATTTCATGTTGATATTAAAAGCACATTATTTGTTAGGTGTTTGTGTAATCCTCTTATTTATTTGTATACTGTCAGAGCGGAGCAGATGGCAAATGTTCAGAACACACAGAAAGGCGCTGCCAATGACAGAGGAGATTTCTGGAGGCTGAGAGGTCAAAGAGCAGCTAAGAAAAAAGACCTTCGCAAGAGCAGAGAGGATCTGAGCGCTACACCCATCACTACACGCTTCCCAGGCTACGAGAGAGTGGTGCTGCGGGAAGGTTTGCCCATCATGCATTGCTTTACCTAGCATGCATTTCTGTTTAAATATACATTTGAATGATTTGGGGCTAAATTAAAAAAAAAAAAAAAGTAATAAATTTTTATTAATTAATTTAATTAATTATTAATTATTTTTATTAAGAACATTTAAGAAATTAAGTTATTTTTATTTCTAGTGCTATTTCACTTGAGGCTCTAAAACCTATAAAAACAGCAAGTTTCAAATTATATGCATTTTGTTAATTTATACATGCCTTTTATTTATGTATAAAGTATTTTGTTTAATCCTATTATTTTTTATTTATAATTTAGAGTTGATTATTTAAGGCACTCAGTGTGTTTTGTTTAATACATTTAATTTAAAAATATATATTTTTAGATTTTTTTTTTAATAAATTTAAAATAAAATTAATATTTATTATTATTATATTTTATTTAATTTTTTTATTATTATTTTTTATGTCATTTTATTTAAGAAGCTTGACATGTTTATGTACTAAGTATTTTTGTTTCTCTCTCCCCCACCAGCTGGGTTCAGAAGACCTGTCGTAATATTCGGCCCTATTTCAGATGCGGCCAATGAAAAGCTGAGCAATGATCTTCCAGATGAGTTTGTCACAGCAAGTAAGCAATTCACAACTTGTATGAAAGATCTCTTCTTATATATTGATGTGTAGTTATGGATAAGGTGTTTGATCTGTGTTTGTCCCATGACAGAGACAGAGCCTAAAGACGCGGGCTCAGAGAAGTCGTCTGGTGTTGTGAGACTCAATACTATTCGTCAGATCATCGAGCAGGTAAACACAGTCACCGTTCTGAATTTATGAATATAACAGCAATTCATCAACATCTAAGAATATTCTTTTCTTGTTCCTAGGACCGACATGCTCTGCTTGACGTCACCCCAAAGGCTGTAGACACCCTAAACTACACCCAGTGGTATCCCATCGTCATTTTTCTCAACCCAGACAGTAAGCAGGGAGTGAAGACCATGAGAAACCGTCTGGTTCCCGGCTCCAGCCGCAGCTCACGCAAGCTTTACGAACAAGCAGTTAAGCTGCGCAAAACCTGCTCACACCTGTTCACTGGTTAGTCCCATGAACCTTTCCTCAAAATTACGCTCATATAAGATCCATTTTATTCTTTCCCCAGTTCTGATTTATTTATTCAAATTTTGTGTTTTATTTGTCTGGATTCAGTTTTTACATTTTTTTTTTTTTGTATTCTATTTTGATGGTTCAATTAAATGTTAGCAATCAATAAAGAGGTCTAAATAATTTAAATTCATTTAATAATTTATTAAAAGTTTAACACCGTGTCCTAAATACATGTGACGCCACGACACACGATAAAAGGTATCTTTTCCATGTTAATCAGAGTTTTTGTCCTAACTAGCTGCGACGGCGACACGTGAAATTTCTAATTTAGAAACGGTTTCTATTTCTGCGACGTCGCGGCTGGAACAACAACATACAAACTATGCAGTCTATATTGATTATGTGCTTTATTCAAAGTTACACGTGTCTAATATGAGTTTAAATATCATTTTGCGTGACCTTATAGCCAAACTGAAAGCAACAACAGAGTTTACCTCAGATCTTGAAAATAAATTACATTTTACATTTACATTTAGTCATTTTGCAGACGCTTTTATCCAAAGCGACTTACAATTTGGGGATACATAAAGCGATTCTTCTTAAAGTAAAGCAAAGATGTCCGTTAAAACTGTGAACTCACTGCGAACCAGCAAGTGTTTTCCATAACAATCAGTCACTCAGTATGTACATTTAATGATGTTAAAAATGCTTAATATTTATGAATTAGATTATACACTTATCCATTTCGTTGCGAGTGCAGTGCGCTTCCAAAGAGAGCCCGCCCACACACGCTTCTGATTGGCTGTGATATTTGATTTTGTTGCGTCGCGTCTAGTTGCTGGAAACTTGTCGCGTGTAGTTAGGACACGGTGTAAGAAAAGTTAGGGCACCATGAAATTAGTTTTATTCTTCTCAAATTGTATGTTTTCCTTTTTTTGTCATCATTGCATTTTAATGGTTTAAACTTTAATCAAAAAGCATGTCTGATCAATTGAATTCATGAAACTCAATTTATTGACATTTTTACAAAAATGGTGCCCTATAAAATATTTTATTTTTTCCAGAAATTTTGGGTTGTCTGTTTAATTGTTATGGATTTATGAATTAATACAGTTTTTTTTATTATCAAAAATGGAGGTAATCAAATGAATGTGTAACAGTAATAATTCAATTAA
>NW_015552656.1:168080-169426 GCF_001515605.1 Sinocyclocheilus anshuiensis
TGTTGTGGAAAATTCATGGATGTAAAAAATTAATCTCTTTCCACCAATAGACTATACATTTATACAGCTGGGTGGGTACAAATACATGGGGCTTGGTCTGCATAAATGTAGTACAATGATACACCAACATATTATATGCAAGGGTGTTTTCTTTTTTTTTTCTTTTTTTTTTAAAGAAATTAATATTTTTATTCAGCAAGGATATGTTAAATGTATAAAAAGTGATAGTAAAGACTTTCTGTTTTGAATAAATGCTTTTCTTTTTAACTTTTTATTCATCAAAGAATCAAAGAAAAAAGTATCACAGGTTCCAAAAAAATAATATAAATATATATATATATATATATATATATAAATTTTTTTGGCCAACGAAGTGCTACACAACAGAGTTTTACTCTCGGAATTCAAATATAATTATAGAAGAAAAATAAAATAAAATGATAAAAATTATATTCCTTAAAAAATAAAGTTATAAATGTCTAAATGATGCTTCCCTGTCCAGCTACCATTGATCTGAACTCTTCCCATGATGCCTGGTTTGGAAGTCTCAAGGATGCCATACGAGAACAACGAGATAAAGCTGTCTGGGTCTGTGAAAGCAAGGTAAGCGGTAACACACAGCACAATTACAAACAACTGGGTTTCATTTCATAGTTTTGTATTCCCTTAAACAAACCAGATTTTCTAATTGAGTTAATCATGTAAGTTAATGCCTAGCCAGCCTGAATTGACATGTGAAATGACCATCATCAGACCTTTGAGAGGTATTATATATATCGTTTCAGCTTGATGGGTCTGAGGAGGACTTGGATCTCCATGATGACCGTATGTCGTACCTGTCGGCCATGGGCGCAGACTACCTGAGCATGGACAGCCGTCTGACCAGCGATTACGAGGATACGGCGGATGAGGGCGGCGCGTACACAGATAACGAGCTTGACGAGTCCACCGACGAGCCGCAGCCGAAGTCAGCCATCAGCCGCTCGTCTGAGCCTGTTAGCGAGGAGGTTAGTGTGCTGTGGAAACCTTCCTGTCATTTGACCACAGTCAGGAAGGTGATTTAAAGGGGTCATATGATGCGATTTCAAGTTTTCCTTTCTCTTTGGAGTGTTACAAGCTGATTGTGCATAGATAAGATCCCTGAAGTTGCAAAGACTACAGTCTCAAAACCAAAGAGATATTCTTTATCAAAGTTAAGACTCTGCCACACCCCCCTAAAACGGCTCGTTCTAAAACGCCCCCACATATCTACCTCACTATGTGGAGATATTAGCATAATGCGGCCCAAATGTGCACGCAAAGAAAGAAGGCGTGGTTTCAGTAACCGCAGTTAGTGTTGAAGCAGC
>NW_015552656.1:169515-169755 GCF_001515605.1 Sinocyclocheilus anshuiensis
TATATATATAAATATTATTACTATTATATATATATTTATATTATTTTTTATTTCTATATCATTTATAATATAATGATATATAAATTATAATATATATTTTTCTTTTCTTTTAAATTTTCGGGTCAAATATTACCTGGATATTTATGTTTGAAATGTATTTGTTCATGAAAAATAAAGTTTCCAGAAAATGGAAATCACTGTAATTCAAAAGAAAATCACCAAAATCACAAGGAAAATATG
>NW_015552656.1:170272-186788 GCF_001515605.1 Sinocyclocheilus anshuiensis
AATATGTATATATAAAAATATTTGTGTTTTGAATAAACTAATATTTTTTTTATTATTATTGTCATGGCAGTTAAGCATATATTTCATTTGAAATGTATTTGTTTATTTGAAAATTTAAAAAAAATTGTCTAAACGGGCTGATTTTGGATAAAATATAAAAACTATAATTATAAAAATGCATATATACTGTATATATAATTAACTTTAATTTGATTGTGTAAATAACAATTAACAAAACTATAATAATGTAAAATATTTTAACACTAGAATATAATTATATAATATATAAATATACTAATATATTCAAATTGTAAAATATAATTATTTTCCATTTTTAGGGTGAAAAATAATCAGGACATTTATTTTTGTGATTGAAAATTAACAGAATATTGAAATCACTGAAACTTTTTTTTTTTTTTAACAGCTGGAAATATCTCAGAAACATCCAGATATTTATGCAGTTCCCCACAAGCCAAAACCAAACCAAAACAGGCCTCAACCAATTGGGTAAGTTTGCTCTTGGGCCTTTTATGCTCACTAATTCTCTAAAGTGTTGATGTGCTGTTTTGTTGAATGGGCCGTCCCATCAGTAATGGCTCTGTTCCCTTCAGCTCCAGCTCAAACTCTGAGTCCCACAGCTCCTCTAAAGCGCTGTATTCAGAGAGCCGCTCTCACCACCGCGCCGATGATGATGATGATGATGATGATGAAGAGTATCGCCGGCAGCTGGCCGACCAAACCCGCAGAGGCTACTACAATCCCCAGAAATACAGCGACACTGAACTCTAACACCCAGCGTCCCACAAACACTCACAGCAGAACAAAAATAATGATCTTTAAAAAAGCATCATATGACCCCTTTAAGCCCTACCCATAAACTAACTGGAAACATTTGATTATAAACATCTGTAAAGGTCACTCATCCTGTTTTCAGTATCGATATCATTATCACTGACTGTCGTATACCAGTATCAGTGATAAGAAAAGTGTTCATGGTCCTGGTTTGAGCACGCTGCTCCCCACAGGACACTCGAGAAACTGCATATTCAACACAGTCATGTTCAACATCAGTCTGACACATGATCTTTAAACTATCTGCCAGAAATCAGACACTCTTGTCTAGTCACACTGAATGTATGCGCCATTCAAAAAAGCCCTGATTTAATAACTCTAGAAGTAAAATAAACACACGTGAATGTACATAAAATGTTTATAACATTTTTCAAGGCAAAAACAGTTATTTTCCAGCTAGCAAGACTTCTTATATACTATGAATAGTGTGAAGTTTTTTTAATGACTGTCATAAAAACATAATGTTTTTACAAGGATCCATTCTGTGATGTAATTTTATGTTTAATAATATGTATACACCTCACTAACGGAACTTGCAGGAAACGTGTTTCTTTCGTCCTCCTTTTTTTTTTTTTTTTTTTTAATGATAATAAGATTACTTTGCACTGCTGTCAAAAAAATTAGAGTTAGGTTTTTTTAAATAAAATTAATATTTTATTCAGGAAGGATGCGTTAAAATAAAGACATTTGTTACAAAAGATTTCTGTTTCAAATAAATGCTGATCCACTTGAGTTTCCACTAAAATATTAAGCAGCAAAACCATTTTCAATGTTAATAATAATCAGCAATGTTTCTTGAGCAGCAAATCAGCATATTAGAGTGATTTCTGAAGGATCATGTGACTCTGAAGACTGGAGTAATGATGCTGAAAAAAATAAAGGAATAAATTACATTTCAAAATATATACAAATTTGAAAATAGGTATTTTAAATTGTAATAATATTTCATATCTTTTATATAAAATACAGCCTTGGTGTACATCAAATAAAAAATAATAATAGTAATAATAATTATTATAATAATACTACAAAAAATGTCAAAAACCTTTTACTTAAACCTTTCAAGAGTTGTTATATCAAAGTACATTTTAATTCAGGAACTGAAAACTTGTCTGTTGTAGGTGTGCATAAATTTTTTTTGTATGTATTTTTAAATGACTTAATGCTACGTTTATCACTTTTTTTCACTTTCACGCAGAGACCCATTCCTGTTCCTCATGAGCGTTTAAAGAAGCCTGCGAGCAAAGAGGTGCAGCGGGACCCCAGCCCGCCTCCATCATTTGTCCCTGAACCCCCTAAGGTCAGTGTTTTCCTCCCCTGAGGTGTTTCTGAAGCTCATCACAGACAGTAACTGTTGTTCCTGCAGGTCCGGGCAGCTTCACGTCCTGCAGACTCTCGCTCCAGCAGCACAGTCAGCAGTGATGCTCCTGTCAGTAGCAGACCTCTTCCACCGCCGGTAGCCCAGAAGCCCAGTTTCACCTCGAGGACGGGCCCCGCAGACGACACGACCTCCGGCGACCCTCTCAATGACCCCGCCAGCCGCACCTTCTCTGAGTCCCACAGCTCCTCTAAAGCGCTGTATTCAGAGAGCCGCTCTCACCACCGCGCCGCCGATGATGATGATGATGATGATGATGAAGAGTATCGCCGGCAGCTGGCCGACCAAACCCGCAGAGGCTACTACAATCCCCAGAAATACAGCGACACTGAACTCTAACACCCAGCGTCCCACAAACACTCACAGCAGAACAAGCCGAGTCTCTTCACCGCGTCCGTCTGTGTCGGGATGTTTCCTGTGCATGTCATTATAAACGAAATCAGTGTGTTTCTAGTAGCTGTGTGAGTAAGAGGGACTGTCATGAACCACAGATAAAGCACAAACACACATGCAGTATAAACACGCCATTTATAAAACCGCATCTTTTTATACCTGCAATGTTTTTATATGAAATTTCAGTGTATATTTCTTGGGGGTTTTTTTGTTCTTTCAGACTATTTGTACATCTTTAGTTTTTATTTCTCCCACAATGCCATGCATCTGTTTCTGCTGAAAGCTACTAGATGGAGTTCACGTTACACTCTCCTCATTTACACTACATAAACCAAAGTGAAAGTGGGTTAAATGTTATTTTCCAACATATTTGCTGAAGTGCCTTAATGTCATCGATCAATCATGTATTGACTTATGCTTAGCAAATGCTTGCTGCATATACTACTATGATATAATTGTTAAAAACGGGCTTTTTTTATGTTGATTCTCTGAGATCATGTGTAATGTTCACACTATTGGTGTGTGTCTGTGATCAGTGCTTTGGGTTTAACCACTAATAAAACAGAGTTGTGGGATTTTTACATTTTAAAGACAAATAAATAAACCTGACTTTTAATGTTGCTACTTTGCTTGTCGTTGTTCATGCTTTCTTCACTATTGCTATTAAAAACCCAAACCATATATAGGGCAGAATTTAACAGATTCTGAATTTTTAAAATATTTTTTTATTATTTACAGTAATTAACATTAATTGTGCTATTATATTTACGTACAAAAGCTCTGCAATCTAAATGGTTGCAAATTTGTGCTACTGTGCAATTTTCTTTTTAAATAATGCTTTTTATTTAGCAATGGTGCATTAAATTGATCGAATATTAAAGACATTATTTGTATTTCTTTTTAATTCTCACGATTTCTACATAAATTTTAAGCAGCACAAATGTAATAAACATTAATCATAAATATGGGAATGATTAGAATGATTTCTGGAGGATCATGTGACACTGAAGATTGAAGTGATGCTGAAAATTCATCTTTGATCACAGAAATCAATTTCATTTTAGAATACATTCACATAGAAAACAGTTACTTGAAATTGTAATAATATTTACACATTTTATTGTATTTTTAATTAAATAGATGTTGGTTTTCTGAGCATAAGAGACTAAACTGCAGCACATTTTTCAGCTTTTTGAAATGTCCAATTGTTTAAAATTCTACTAGTTTACTACGTTACATAAGTTACTCTACTCATGAATGCTGCTGTTATTTATTAAACAATTAACCAGAAAATAAATAAAAGTAAAGTCAGACTAATCTTTGGTGAAAAAGTAACCACCTATCAACCACATAGAAAACACATATGATATAAATGTGAACTATAGAAAATGCACATCTTTAATGAAAACAAAGCAACTTAAATATTTAGTTAATTGATTCCTTTACTTTGAGTTGCTTGATGAGAAGATTACAGCTCATACATCAGATCTGTGTCAATAACAGCTAGATTCCAATGTTCCTGTGTTCCTGTGCTCAGTGATCTCTGTGATAGTTTAGGTTCAGTCGTGTGTCGAGCACATGATCGATCTGCATTCACTTCTCTTTGCTTCTAATGCCAGGCCTTCAGAGATCCGTCAGACCAGAGAGATTAAGGCAGGTCACATGGTGCACTAATGGAATAATAAATAAATACATACATCCAGTTAAATAAATCTGTAAACAGTTATATTAATCTTCCAATAAGTAGTAACTCTGGATCAGCTCATGCTGAGGGGATGGTGTTGTAGCCCTGCAGAGTGTCAGATGTAGACGGGTTGTTCCTGGGCCGTGAGCAGGCGGTACATGGCTGCAGGCATAGTCTTCATATGGATCTGACAAAAACAACATATTACAGTATTCACCTTTACTGGATATCCATTCATGTGCTGTGGGGAAAGGTGAAGGCCTTCGAGCAAATGGACCACCTGGCCCGGGCCAAAAGGATGCTGGAGCTGCAGGAGGCGGAACGAGCGCGGGTTTGTGCCTCATCTCATTCACACAATACACACCAGCTACTGTGTGTCTCGTAGCAGGAACATCACAAACACTGTCCTGAAGTGTCATATTTCACCCCCAAATCACAAGAAAAGTAGTGAGATATTCGGAATAAACAAAATGAAGAACATGAAAAAAGCATAGATTTCACTGCTGATTTTAATTTAAAACAAAAAAGTCAATAAAGAGGCGTGATTTGGTGTAAAATATAAAAACTATAGTTATAAGACAAAAACAACATATTACAGTATTCACCTTTACTGGATATCCATTCATGTGCTGTATTTTTATGATTATTGGAGTACTGAGCCATTAGCTTAGCACCATGCTAACTTCAAAGCTGTAAACAGCCGTGTTATTATAGTAAACTAAGGCTGCGTTTACACAACACCATTTTTATTTATTTAAAACGGAAAACTGTTTATGCGTTTTGGCCATTCATTTACACGACAATGGTGTTTTGGGGGCTTGAAAACGCAAACTTTTTAAAACAGGTTTCAAAGTGCACGTTTTTGAAAACAATACTGATATCACCTCCGTGTGAACTAGAAAAAACACAAATTTGTGAAAATGTTGACGTCATGCGTGTATGTATTACATGTTCAGTCTATAGGTTTGCGCACAGATGCGTGTTGTTTCTGTACAAAGTGACGTTGCCAGCTACTGGCCTGGCATGAATAATACAGCTTTTTTAGTTGTTTTCACAGATCTGTATGAAAGAGATCATTTTGACAACACTGTCGTTTGTACACGAAACTCTTCTAAAAAAAAACCCAAAGGAAAAACTTTTCTGTTTCTGTACATTGTTGATGTGTTAACGCCTAAAACCATATATATATATATATATATATATATATAGTTACTGGAAATAAAATGCATTTTAACAAATTAAATAACATCTAAAAAACTTATTTTATTTTATCTTTGAAACATTTCAAATTTTAAAATGAATAAAAGCTATAGACATTTTTTTAAAACTACTAAAAATGACATAAATTCCACAAAATTACTAAAACTTTATAATTAAAATGGAAAATATACTAATATAAATTATTCAAAATACTAATAAAAACTAAAATTGTATTTCAATGAAGTGCATCAATTTTCTCAATAAAGCAAAAATATATTTTTAAATTATATAATGCATGTTGTCTGTGGTAAAATCACTATAACGTACAGCCTCAGGTGATGCACTGTTGTTATAAAATGGCAGTAATAGCAATATGATGAAAGCCAACCAATATGGCATATATTTTGAAATGTATTAATAATCAGAATAAAGTCTCTGCCATATGTGTTCATCAGCAATTTACAGTTGCCAAGCAAAATAGCAACTAAACTGTATATACAACATGCACATTTATAAGGAGTATGAGTCACAGATATGTGTTCATCGTGGCTCATCCAATCAGAATTTAGAGTTGAAACTATCCAAAATCAGATTTAATAAAATCATGATCTCAAACTTGAAAACGTACATTTGTCAAATCTAATAAAACAAAAAAAAAAATGTAATTTATAAATCTGACTTAAAAACAGTAATAAGAAGCAGCATTTGACTATTTTTACTTCAATCATTTTTAGAAATAGTAAAATATTTCCTTAATTTTGCAAGACTTCAGACTTCTGAATTAGACTACTGAATTATGACTGATATTAAAGGGATAGTTCACCCAAAAATGAAAATTCAAAACCCATAAGAGCAGAAACATAGCAAGGAGATCGGTAAAAATAATCCATGTGACATCAGGGGTTCAACCGTAATTTTACGAAGCTACGAGAATACTTTTTGTGCGCCACGCGGATACGTTTTCTACGTTGTACTTGCGCTTTGATCTGAACGTAAACAACGTATCCGCGTGATGCAGCTGACACAGAACAGCATACGTTGTTTACGTTCAGTGGATACTCTCAAAAATGGCGCCAGGGTGACGCGAAGTAAGACAAATTGTTGAATAAAGTCGTTATTTTTATTTTCTTTTTTTCGCACAAAAAGTATTCTCGTAGCTTCGTAAAATTACGGCTGAACCCCTGATGTCACAAGGATTATTTTACCGATCTCCTTGCTATGTTTCTGGACCTTGATCGTGGTACTGACCTTGCTGTCTATAGGGGGGCGTCAGAGAGCTCTCAGAATTCATCAAAAATATCTTAATTTGTGTTCCGAAGATGAACGAAGCTCTTACGGGTTTGGAACGACACGAGGGTGAGTAATTAATGACAGAATTTTCATTTTGTGTGAACTATCCCTTCAATAATGTTTTCATCTGATTTATTTAATTGAACCAATTTCTGATTTAATCGTGTGACTGAAGTGATTCTCCAAACGAGCCGAGGCGGTGGTTTACCTCTCCCACAGCGTTTGACAGGATGTGAACGATCTTCTCGTGAGCTGTGGCCACCACGCTCTGACCGCTGATCTCGATGATGCGATGGCCGACGCGGACGCCTCCTCTCTCGGCGATCCCCCCTCGCATCAGACTGCAGATCTGAACAAAACACAAGCTCTGTCAGGCAGCAGCTGCTGCAGTAAAACATCACACACTTCTCATGTTTTACTGTGAACACCCACAATGCCATTCTGCACACTGAAACCCAGCTGATAGCGCAGGTCTGGTCTGCGAATGAGCACCATGGTCACCGGAGGACACCTGACGATGTTCATCTTGATCCTGGATTGAGCCTTGAGCCCCTGAACACACAACAGCATTTGTGGAAAAAATCAATCCCAGAATACACACTGACCTACTGTAAATGACAAAAATCTATCCAAGATAGCAGAATACAGTCAATTTAAGTTCAACTTATTAAAAATGTGATTATTTTACACAACATTTGTGTGTGCTATGTATTTTTATGATTATTAGAGTACTGATTCGGATGGCAATATCAAACTCCTCTGGAATCATGTTGAAATGGCTAAAGCTTAAGCTAAAGGCTACAATGCTTGCAGATGTAATAAAAGATCAGAAATGTAAACGACAGTAAAAGAAAGTCCTACTTTAATGATGCTCTGGCACGTGGAGAGCGGCAGGCCCACCAGACTGGTGCCGTTGACGGTCATGATCTGATCGCCGATGTTCAGTCTTCCAGACTTGGCCGCGGGTCCACCGTGCATCAGGCTGGCAATGATGACCGTGGGGAGGATGGAGCCCCAGCCGGACTCCACGATTACCACACCCAGAATCTCCCCTTTCTGCTTCTCGATGTACACCTGACACAAACACACCTCAAATACTGCTCACTGAACATACTCCAGCAGTGACTTTATTTAGTGAAAGTCCTATGGCTGCTGAAGAATGTATAGAAGATGATCAAGCCATTTGTGTCCCAATGACTCTTTATATAATTACAGGTAAAAGCTTAAATAATTAACTAATTATTTACTAAATAATAGTTTTAATGCTGTTAGTGTGCATGGCAAAATTCATTTTAATGTAATCCAATCCTTTTATTTTAAAATGTTTGTTTGTCTTTACCAAATCTGCCAATTTGCAGCATGGTTACCACTGCAAAAAGTCTAATTCTACCTACGTTTTGTTTTTGTCAAAATTAAAATAAAATCTATAAATGCATTTTTTTTACATCTAAAAATGTTATGCATATTATGGGAAAATGTAGAATGTGTTTTTGCTTCTGTTGTGCCATACACATTTCCACCTTAAAAAAATAATGGTTTGATATTCCTGGGATCATATTTGAAACGGTGACTTTTTTACCATGCTTCAATGAGTGTTTTTCTCTTATTATGCTTAAATTGGGCTTTACATTTTCCAAAGCTTAATTTCTTATTTCAATTCTGATTTATGAACAAAAAATATATACTGATTTTTTTTTCCTTGGGAAACATTTTGACTGAGTAATATGTAGGAACAGATTTACTAACAGCTTGCACCAGCGCAAACCATCTTTTGGCGTTAAAATAGTACTGTCAGGATTTACTAAAGACACGCAGTGATGAATTAGTGCTGAAAAGGCGTGGACACAGTTATTTTTGTGCCTGACCTTTTTGAATATGCATTTGTTTCCCTTTCAGCACACAATTTATGGGAGGAGAGTATTTAAACGAATCATGCAATGCGATTTACTAAGATTTAAAGCTCGTCAAATTACTGGTATTTGCGGCATTATTTAATGGCAAAAAAAGCATGTCTTAAAGCAGGAGGTCATTTGCGCTGCTCTTGGTAGATTGCGTTGGTCATTATGGAAATGATCTGGTTGCGTCTGTGTTCTTTAATGTGTGCATTGTTAGTAAATCACATGCAGAATTTTCCCCTCCCATCGGCGCTTATGAAATTGCGCTCTAACGCTAATTTGCCCTGTTTAGTAATTCTGTAGTGTGATATTTCCTATCTTAGCCATTTTAGAACGAACTGAACGTTTGTCATTGCGCGAAATTTGCAAATGGAAATCTAATCTTTAAGTACAGAAATTTCAAACTTCAAATTTCAATGCATATGATCTTCAAACAGGGTTGAAACATTTTAGTTTAGTTTGGCTTAGCAACAAATAAATACTTTAACTGTTGCTACTTTGCAGGGCTGTACACGCATATTTAAAACTGGCATAATAGTCTTTTTGGGAATAAAGATTTAGCCATTGGAAAACCCAGAAAAAAAATGGAAAAAAGGAATTGAATTACTCAGCTATAGTCACTTTATGGCAACTGGTTAACTTACATCTCTGCAGTTTTCAGACTTGGAGAAGTGAATGAGGTCGTCGTTGTACATGTCCTGAGTGTTGAGCAGGTCGCTGTACTCTCTCTGGCTCAGGTCCTCTGGATCGATGCCATTGGCTCTCAGAAACTCCTGATACGCAACGCTGAAGGCCTGACCGATGGACTGAGCAATCAGCTGAGCCTGGCAGAGAGAAACAACGAAGGAAATACAGGAAACATCAAGAATTTGCATTCTTGCATGAAGTGCATGGTGTAAGAGTTCATACGCGTACATCTTCTGACTCAAACACGTGGCAGATCATCTTGTACTGGCGGCAGTCGTCCCGCGCTGGGTTTGTGTGCTGCGTCTCTGCGGCGTCTAGGTTCTCCTGTGCGCTCTGAGAGCGAATCATCTTCCTGCGAGCCATCAGCACAACCATGTTCCCGATGTCAGCGATGTACGAGATGGTCCTCAGCGGATCGTCCATCATGGTGTCCTGCCAAGATAAAGACGGTCAGTTTGGTTTTTTAAGTGCCAATCATTTAATCGAATGATTTGGGTGTTTCTCCTATAATTACATATAGTAATTCAGTATTCATCCTGGCTTCATATGGTTTTGAAAAATGTCAATCATTTTTTAAAAATTGTTTTTAATTACATTTTTAAATGTAACAAGTATTTTTTTATTTTTTTTTTACGAATATCATGAAAATGATCATTTTGGCCAGTTGCATCACATGACATTTCACAACCTGAACAAACCTTGCCTTGTCATGAAAAGGTAAAGATATGTGATATTTTAGAGAATTATTGATGTCGACACTCATTCATGATGAGGGTCTGCAGAAGTCCCTCTCTATGACATCACTTCCTGTTTTTTTCTGCATTTTTGTTGCATCACATGACTTGGCAGTCTCTAAGCAGTGAAGCAGTGTTTGGTTTTATAAATAAGAATAAAAGATTACTAATCTTACAAACTACTCATTTTTTCTTTTCATTCTTTTAATCAAATTTCTTCATTATGATATCAGGACATTTGTATCACCCTGACATTCTTAACTTAATTCTCCAATGAAAATGTCAAAATATTGGCATGTTATATATATATATATATAAAATATGAAGAGTTCATTTGCAAAAACAGATAACTTAAAAATTTAAAAATAACAAAGCAAATACAGGTAACTAACACAATGACAACACAACATGACAACATAATATAAAACAAGATTTTTGCAAATTTAAAAAAACTGAGTTATCTATTTTTGCAAATAAACTCTTCATATATATATATATATATATATATACACACACACACACACATACATATACATACATACTGTATAATAATCAAAAAACATGTGTGTATCTTAAGCTACAATACAAAATACTTATATCATATTTTAAATAGTATTTCAAACAATGAATTTTATTCTTTCTATCAAATTTTCTTCATTATGATATCAGGACATTGGTATCACCCCAACATTTTTGACTTCATTCTCCAATAAAAATATAAAAATAGATTTTTGTTCAGAAATCTTGAAATGAAAATTGAAATGTAAGAAACATGCAGTAGTGAGTCGCTTTACATGATGTCGGTCAGACTGTCGAAGTGGGCAGTTCTGCATCTACAGTGACAAGCCTGTCCGGCACAAGACATCTGAAGCTGTTCAACAGCAAATTCAAAGTGAGACGAGCATGAAAGTGATTCAAAGAGTGTTGAGCACCTGTGTGTAAGCGCTGAGCACTTTGATCCTCTGCGTCGATATAAAGAGGTCCACTTCTGTGCTGGCCGGCGGCCCACTCTCAGTGCCCTGCTGATACTGTAGAGGAAGACACACAGTTATTAAAAATAGATTTTTGTTCAGAAATCTTTAAATGAAAATTGAAATGTAAGAAACATGCAGTAGTGAGTCGCTTTACATGATGTCGGTCAGACTGGCGAAGTGGGCAGTTCTGCATCTACAGTGACAAGCCTGTCCAGCACAAGACATCTGAAGCTGTTCAACAGCAAATTCAAAGTGAGACGAGCATGAAAGTGATTCAAAGAGTGTTGAGCACCTGTGTGTAAGCGCTGAGCACTTTGATCCTCTGCGTCGATATAAAGAGGTCCACTTCTGTGCTGGCCGGCGGCCCACTCTCAGTGCCCTGCTGATACTGTAGAGGAAGACACACAGTTATTACTCTTAAAATAGCACATCACTTCCTGTACTAGCATATACACTAGTCTCCCATAGAAGAGATGCTGTTAGATTTGAATCCCTTGCTACTTGTAATCATTAAAATGCCTGTCAAAAGAAAAAGAACAGCAAAAAATACATAATACTGCAAATACCAAACTTACTTAAGACCCGCATGAATACAGGAACAAATAGCATACCTTATTTCTGATTTTGGCCTGTGTCTGGGCTGTCTGCTCGACAAGGGACAAATAAAAACAGAGAACGGTCAACTAAAGCCTACAAACATAAAAGGGCATGGTGGGCGTCTCAGACGCAGCGCGATTGGTTTGGAGATGAAGGATACGCCCAGATGAAATAAAACAGGATCATTTGGCTGAAGGGGAGGGTGGGATGCTGGTATAGTGATAGGCTGAAGCTTTGTGGGAAACACTATCAAAATTTGGGCTGTGATCAGAATGACATCAGCAGCCCCAGAGACAAAAGCTGACTCTCACAATCAACTAACAGTCACTCAGATTTGTTTGTTAGCACATGAATCCTAGATATCCAGAGATGTTTGTGACATGTTTTTCCACCCATAACCTCACATAACCTTAGATGAATCATGATGTTACTGACTGAGTGAGGTGTTGGTGTGTACATGTTTGAGCACGCTGTAAAATCACAGCAGACAGGGATCCGTCAGGGACGTTCCTGCTCTCTGTATACGGGTGTGCTGCTCACCCGGACGCGGCTCATGGCCTCCTGGGCCTGCTGCATGCGGGCGCTCTTCGTGGGCGTCCTCTCTGACAGCAGCTGAGTGGAACCCAGGTAGTTTGCAGCAAATATGATGCCGTCAATCAAGTCCTCAGGGTCACACGGGCCAGGAACTGAGGACACAAGCAGACCATAAATATAGCAGAACATTAAACCTGTTATTGAGCATTATTTTTAGGTTTCAAATCAGTGAAGCCCTCTGAATGTGTTTGTAATTCTCAAAATCTCAGTTCTGGTATCAGTATAATATTTTCAGGGTTTTTTTAATCAGAAAAAAGGCAAAACAACAAATATATTGTGTTTCAATTCTTTTTAGCATTGAAAGAATACTTATATATTTATTTATTTATTCATTTTTGAATAATGGCAATGAGAATCCAAGGGAAAATGTGCTGGTCGTGAAAATGTATCATATACATGCACATACTAAGTTATAAAATATAATATTATGTATATAAAAAAACAATACTTATATATAAAATAAATATTTATCAGTTTAAAATTCTATTTATAGTATGCAAATAATATTTAAAATAGTATTTAAAATAATATGTATTCATTTGTATTTCATTTTGAGGTAAAATATAACCTGGACATATTTTTGCCAGGCTTTGTGACACAAATGTACACATTTGCATAGTTATTATAACCTTAAATACATTTAAATATAGTTGTGAAGATAGATTACAATCTTACAAGATTATTCAGGATAATAAATTCCTTATGAATCATAATAATAAGGAATAAATTACTTATGAATACTTATGAATCATAATAGTCCTAAAAACAACAATGTTTGCATATATTCAGATATAATATAAAACAACTTTTTAAACAGTATATAAAATAATAATTCAAATATTTTTATTCATAACTTTCCCTAGTAAAAAAGTAATAGATTTAAAATACATTTATTTCATACTAAGTAGAGTTCAAATCTATTAACATATTTACTGACATACTGTATCGCTCGAGACTTACTGATGTAAAAATTATAATTAAAGTTCATTTGGAGTACTACTTGTGCACAATGCACATTTCTTAATATTAATGTCACTATTGATGAGAACTGTATGATCTTCAGTCTTTAAATGCAAGATATTTAAAGTAAATCTGAAGTACACTTGCAATAGCTCCACTGTAGCACAAATATACTTCAGTATTTCTATAGTTGGACTTCAGCACTACTTCCGCACAATTAAAATATATTAGGTACAAAATTAGTTGTTCCAATTTAGTAGACTTTAAGTAAACCAGTTTAATATACTAAAAGTACAACTGCAGGTTATTTTTATTAAGCACAAAAAATATGTAAATGTATTTGTAGTGTACTTAGCATGAAACAAATGTATTTCAAATACATTTTAGTATATTTATTTTTCACTAGGGTATTAATATTTATAAATAATATACCTGGGCATATTTTTGACAAGCATTGTGAGAATGTGAGATTTACATGGAACTGAAATCTAAATATATTTGTATAGATGTAAAGATGGCTTACAATGTTACAAGTTTACGTAGGATAATTAATTATTTGACCAGTACCTTCAACATATGCAGGGAATGCATGCGGGCGCTCTTCGTGGGCGTCCTCTCTGACAGCAGCTGAGTGGAACCCAGGTAGTTTGCAGCAAATATGATGCCGTCAATCAAGTCCTCAGGGTCACACGGGCCAGGAACTGAGGACACAAGCAGACCATAAATATAGCAGAACATTAAACCTGTTATTGAGCATTATTTTTAGGTTTCAAATCAGTGAAGCCCTCTGAATGTGTTTGTAATTCTCAAAATCTCAGTTCTGGTATCAGTATAATATTTTCAGGGTTTTTTTAATCAGAAAAAAGGCAAAACAACAAATATATTGTGTTTCAATTCTTTTTAGCATTGAAAGAATACTTATATATTTATTTATTTATTCATTTTTGAATAATGGCAATGAGAATCCAAGGGAAAATGTGCTGGTCGTGAAAATGTATCATATACATGCACATACTAAGTTATAAAATATAATATTATGTATATAAAAAAACAATACTTATATATAAAATAAATATTTATCAGTTTAAAATTCTATTTATAGTATGCAAATAATATTTAAAATAGTATTTAAAATAATATGTATTCATTTGTATTTCATTTTGAGGTAAAATATAACCTGGACATATTTTTGCCAGGCTTTGTGACACAAATGTACACATTTGCATAGTTATTATAACCTTAAATACATTTAAATATAGTTGTGAAGATAGATTACAATCTTACAAGATTATTCAGGATAATAAATTCCTTATGAATCATAATAATAAGGAATAAATTACTTATGAATACTTATGAATCATAATAGTCCTAAAAACAACAATGTTTGCATATATTCAGATATAATATAAAACAACTTTTTAAACAGTATATAAAATAATAATTCAAATATTTTTATTCATAACTTTCCCTAGTAAAAAAGTAATAGATTTAAAATACATTTATTTCATACTAAGTAGAGTTCAAATCTATTAACATATTTACTGACATACTGTATCGCTCGAGACTTACTGATGTAAAAATTATAATTAAAGTTTATTTGGAGTACTACTTGTGCACAATGCACATTTCTTAATATTAATGTCACTATTGATGAGAACTGTATGATCTTCAGTCTTTAAATGCAAGATATTTAAAGTAAATCTGAAGTACACTTGCAATAGCTCCACTGTAGCACAAATATACTTCAGTATTTCTATAGTTGGACTTCAGCACTACTTCCGCACAATTAAAATATATTAGGTACAAAATTAGTTGTTCCAATTTAGTAGACTTTAAGTAAACCAGTTTAATATACTAAAAGTACAACTGCAGGTTATTTTTATTAAGCACAAAAAATATGTAAATGTATTTGTAGTGTACTTAGCATGAAACAAATGTATTTCAAATACATTTTAGTATATTTATTTTTCACTAGGGTATTAATATTTATAAATAATATACCTGGGCATATTTTTGACAAGCATTGTGAGAATGTGAGATTTACATGGAACTGAAATCTAAATATATTTGTATAGATGTAAAGATGGCTTACAATGTTACAAGTTTACGTAGGATAATTAATTATTTGACCAGTACCTTCAACATATGCAGGGAAAGAGGCCAAATTCTTCCTAGTCTGCAAACCAAAAACACAGTATTACTACAATTCACAGTAAAACTGTAAAAAAAAAATAGGGATAAAGATTACATCATAAATATGTCAACTGCAGTCAAATATGATAATTCACCTCTTCACTCGGCACGCTGGGACTGACGTCTACATCCTGGTCCTGAAGATGAACTCCAGAGGATTCTGCTCCCAAAGGAAGTTCAGCATCTTGAATTCGAGCCTGTAAAAATGAAGGCAACCGCTGCTAGTAAACAATATTAAATGCTGCATTTTCACCACACTTGTTCTTCTTAAAAATTTCAGTGTAAATGCATGATTTGAATCACTTGATAAGTTGACGTTTTATCTAATTTACAGTAGAAATTATAAATTGCAAATATCAAATTATATCTAAAATCATATATTCCATGGTTTCTGTTCCTACTGTACACCTTATGTTGACTAAATAAATTCAGTGACTTTTCCTGTCATTCATGATTAGTGTATAAAGATATGAATAAGGTTAAGTGTATGATTTTAAAAATTATAGCAATTTCACTCATTTCTAGTAGCTGAAATATTTTTTACTAGTGCTGTCGAACCGCGATTAATCGCATCCAAAATAAAAGTTTTTGTTTACATAATATATGAGTGTGTACTGTGTTTATTTATTATGTATATATAAATACAAACACATGCATGTATATATTTAAGAAAAATAGGCTGTTTATATATTAAATATTAGTGCGGTCAAAAGATTAATCGCATCCAAAATAAGTTTTTGTTTACATAATATGTGTGTGATCTGTGTATATTTATTACGTATATATAAATACAAACAAACAAATGTACATATTTAAGAAAAATATGTTATGTTTATATATTAAATATATTTATATATAATATAAAATATAAGAAAATAAATATATAAATGTATATGCATGTAAATATTTCCAAAATGTATACTGTATGTGTGTGTGTTTATATATACATAATAAATATGCACAGCACACATACATATATTATGTAAACAAAAACATTTTGGATGCGATTAATTTTGACAGCACTAATAATATATATATATATATATATATGCACTGTTTTGTTTAGTTATTTACACTTGAGGCCC
>NW_015552656.1:186912-187138 GCF_001515605.1 Sinocyclocheilus anshuiensis
CTGTGTTTATGTATATATAAATACAAACACATGCATGTATATATTTAAGAAAAATAGGCTGTTTATATATTAAATATTAGTGCGGTCAAAAGATTAATCGCATCCAAAATAAGTTTTTGTTTACATAATATGTGTGTGATCTGTGTATATTTATTACGTATATATAAATACAAACAAACAAATGTACATATTTAAGAAAAATATGTTATGTTTATATATTAAATAT
>NW_015552656.1:188151-191458 GCF_001515605.1 Sinocyclocheilus anshuiensis
GTACATATTTAAGAAAAATATGTTATGTTTATATATTAAATATATTTATATATAATATAAAATATAAGAAAATAAATATATAAATGTATATGCATGTAAATATTTCCAAAATGTATACTGTATGTGTGTGTGTTTATATATACATAATAAATATGCACAGCACACATACATATATTATGTAAACAAAAACCTTTATTTTGGATGTGATTAATCGCGATTAATCGTTTGACAGCACTATTAAATATATTCATATATAATATAAAATATAAATATATACATGTAAATATTTTCTAAATATATACTGTATGTGTGTGTACTTATATATGCATAATAAATAAACACTGTACACACACATATATTATGTAAACAACAACTTTTATTTTGGATGCGATTAATCGTTTGACAGCACTAATTTCTACATAAAGATAAGCATAACTCCATGTCTTTTCAAGGCATGGAAATGTAGAAAAATGTGTCTTTTACAAATTGTCCGAGGCTGCAGGAAACCTGTTGAAAATGTTTTTCTTTAGAATATTTGCCTAAAAACTCATTCATGTCTGTGCTTATAGAATTTTAAAAAAAACTACAAAACCTTTGGTGTCATTCTGCAAAAATGTCAACTTGTGGCCTATTTAAAATAAACTTTCACATGGAACCTCACCGTAAGGAATTACAGTAATTATGCCGGACAGCTCACTCACCGCATACTGTGGAGAAGACAGCGGTAGCTGACATGCAGACTGTGGATGTGAGGGAATCTGAGGCTGTAGCTGAGGATGGTTCTCCTCAACAGGGCTCAAATCCTGTCTCATCACCCACACGGGCTCTGTGATCTTATCAGGCATGTAGGGCGAGCGCACCGTCTTGGTCCTCACCTCCTCGATAGCGTCCTTAATATCCTTGATGGCCAACGAGACAGCATCTCCTGTAGCTCTGCAAGACTCTGTTATCTGATCCTGGGCTGGAGTGGATGACTTGTCAGATCTTTCCACGACTTCTACCTGCAAATCAGGTGAAAGCTGAGCAGTTTCTGAAGTCTCCTCTTGGGGAGGAGCTTCTTGAGAAAGGCTAGTCGAGCTTGACGTCTTCCTGACCTGGGCTCTGACTCTCCCTGAGCTTTCGGCTTCATCTCCTGACTGTTCATCGTAGTGGTGCAGCCTGGAGCCCACTGAACTAAGCTGACCGATGTCTTCCTGAGAGTCGCACTCATCCGTGGTCACGCTCTGGTTCCTCTCGTACATTTGAGGTCCCTCAAGGGCTGGATTAGGATCTGTTAGGTATGATTCTGTCAGAGAATCTGGGCTTAGTTGTGGGTAAGAATCAGAGCAGGCTTCAGGACTAGAGTCTGAGAGATCCTCTTGATGGTCTTCAACATGGGACATGGGACTCTCAAACCCTTTATCCTTGTTTGTTTGAGCGTAACCGATGTTAAAATGAGGAGGGTATGAGTTTGGGTCTGAATTGTAGCTTCGAAGAGTCTCAGGGAAGGTTCGTGGAGACTGGAAAAAAGGTTTGTTCATCATCTGGTGAGGAGATGTGGCGAATGGTGGAACGTCTACTCTTAGCGGACTGGTTCTTTTACTTTCAGGACGACTTTTTGAAGCAATCTTAGGAGGAGCATAGTCCTGCTCAGGAGTTTCTTTGAAATAGTCCTTTTCTTGGTTCTCTTTCGTCAGTTCCTCTTCACCAAATGTTGATTCTTCACTTTGAACCTTCTCCTCCAACTGTTCCATTGAAGACTCTGGATCACGATCAACTTGTGTATCAGATGAATGGGACAGATCTGGACTGTTTCCATCCAGTCTATCAGTGATTGGTTCATCCTGAGGAGGAGGAGTCAGCCGTTCTTGGGAGGAATCTTCTGGAGATAATGGCTCTGAAGCTTGGTCTTTTGGAGGAGTTTTGACCACCTCTTCTTCTTCTTTGTGCTGTTGTCTATATCTGGGCTGATGGAGTCTCTCTCCACTTCGATGGTGTCTTGACGCCCCTGGTTTGGGCTGTTGGCCAGCTCTAGCTGATGTATCTCCGCTCTCAGCCCGCCTGCGTTGTGCTTGACCGGGAGCATGCCGCCTACAGTGACGCGGTGGACCTCGGCTAGATCCAGACGTGTGCTGGTTGGCTTGGTGGTGATAGTGTTGATGGTGGTGGCCTTGGCCTTCTGCATCTGGATTGTGAAGCTGGCATGGTCTCCATCTGGGTCGACCTCCCTCTAGAGGCGTCCCATTGGGCTGCTTGCTGCGATGAGGGGGAGGACCTCTGAGACCCGCCTCCTCTGGCTCCTCCCTATGGCTCATGGCTCCGCCCACTCAATGCTCATCGCCTGAATGACAGCCAGAAATCATAAAGGTAGTATATCCAACAATATATATGGGAAAACATGTTATGGGAAGCAGATAAACTGTAAAATGTCCAAAAAAGCATACAGTCAAAGCAAAATTTATTCAGACACCTTCAACATTTCTCACATTATCACAGTTTATTCGCTATAGTTTAGAAAATGGTAATAAAATATGACAAGAACTCAGTTAAACTGTGTCAGAACAAATTCATCTTGACAATGTCAGATAACTTTGATAGAAAGGTATGTAATGAATTAGGTTGAATAGCTGTCAGCTGTAAAATTTAAGTACACAATTAGATAATACCAATTTAGGTCTACCAATTACCAAGCGTGTACCAACAATAGTGTCTGAATAATTTTTGATCCCAAATTTTACTGGTAGTCCATTGTATGAAGACTTTTTTGGTATAATTTGTCACAGTTTACTTTATTTTGCTATCCTCACTTACATAAATTAACTATAGTGTCCTGCACCCACTAATAAAAAAAAAATATCAAAACATTATATCTGGTGTCTGAATAATTTTTGGTTTGACTGTATTAATATGATGATCTAACAGATATAAATGTAACTATAAATGCACTTAATGTCTAAACAAGCTATGTGACTCTTATATGTGTCTGTGTAATGACAGAGTAACACATTGCATTTGTGTTTCTGCGCAGAGACGTGGTTTATGGCAGTGGCGCTGTCACAGATGGCCTCACCGTGGGCAGCCGTCATGCTGTATACTCCAGATTCATCTGTCAAACCTCCCATAAAACCCAAAGCCAGGGGGCTTAACTCCCTATTTAAACAGAGATCTTCACTTTCACCATGCAACCTCTTTGTATTTTTTACAACTGAGAGCATGCATGCATATTAGTCACTCTGCAGTTCCGGTGGCAGGTGGTGCCAATCACTTTCTGATGGAAAAAAGTGGAACTACAATATACACTAATACAAAAAAGGGGGGGGGGGGGGGA
>NW_015552656.1:191696-209138 GCF_001515605.1 Sinocyclocheilus anshuiensis
TGGAACTACAATATACACTAATACAAAAAAGGGGGGGGGGGAGTAATTCAATTTGTCAGTGGTACCAGCCAGAGGTAAATGTATTTTTATTATTATTATTATTTTACATTCTATTTAGTATAACTGTGTATGAAATAACAAAGAATATCAATTTAACAATGTTAATGTAAATAATAGTACAAACAATAATATAATAAAATTAAATCACAGCGGGTACAGTAAAGCACAGTAGGTTTAATGAACATGAGTTTCATTTTAAAAAATTGAATGCAAGTCCTGCTTCAATTGTAAAATCCTGTTGTGGTTAAAAAAGCTAGAAAGTCACCGTTATGGGGCAACGTTTGGTGCCTGTATATTTTACAGTTCATATCTGATATCAGTAAGCCTTACCTTAAAACAGACTGAACTAGGCTACCTCAACAATACAGGTGGGTAAAACAAAAGGCCACATTTGAATTAAAATGAATCAAAACTGACCTTGAACCATAGCTAATAAATAAACATAAAAATAAAGATGATAGAAGGATGAATTAAACAATTTAAATGTAAAACAAAACACCATAAACAAAACGTAAATATAAAATATAATCAAATGTGATGCATCAGGTGAGGAATTTTGGAAACCTTTCCCTAATTTCACTGTAAATTACAAGGTAGCCTGCATTTTGTTTACAATCTTTTAAAATACATGTACATCTTGTTGAATGTATAGATACTCATCATAAATTAAAAGGGTGTTTTTTCCCCCAATAGCAGTGAATAGTTTTTAACATAAGATTACATATAATGTTCGGTCAACTCTATTATTATTGTTTCACTGCATATGTTCAAAAACCAGGTATTATTGTGGCATTTTTACATCAGCATTACAAACATTTTGCCTCTTACTCCTCTTAATCAGAGAAATCCTCTAAATAAGTGAAAACCAACCGCCTTAACGCGAAACCCGCATTGCTTGTACTGTATCTGACCAAATGTCACGATTGTGGATGTATTTATTCACTGCTGCAGTCACGTACGCTAACCATCTGCACATCTCGGCGCCTCGAACATGAAAAACTAGTGACATCTTCAATTAAACACAATAAAACGCCAAAATATGATTTACCGGTGCAATCTGGAAACTTTCCCCCGGTAATATAAGTTAAAAGCGTGTTATTTGGTAACGTAAGGGGCCTGCGCAGACGCAAACACATCCCTCGCCGGCGAATTCATCAGCAGGTGCAGCTCCTGTGAAGCACGACACAAAACAGCTGCGCACAGCATCGCTTACACTCACCTGTTATGAACACAAGCGATGAAGAAGAGCTCTTCGGCTTGCCTTCATCTTCTTCATCACGTTCTTATCAACACACTGGGATTAAGCGGCGGCTCTCAGACCCCTCCTTCGGCACACAGTGACATCAGAGCGGATTATACGGCGGTAAATACCCTCCCTGCCCCCAAACCATCCCGCAACAAATCGCACCATCTGTCTTGTGCTTTAGAGTCAGTGACACTTCCTTTGCGCATATTAATATGTTCAGAGGTTATTTTCTCTGTAAGAACTCCAGACTCGCCCACAGTGAAATCTTATTGGTCCAATATGTAAATATTAGTGCTGTCAAACGATTAATCGCGATTAATCGCATCCCAAATACAAGTTTTTTTTACATGTGTGTGTACTGTGTATATATATTATGTATACATAACTACACACACATACAACATATATTTTGAAAATATTTACATGTATATATTTATATTCATAGAATTTATATCATATATTTAATATATAAACGTAACGTTTTTCTAGGGCTGCACAATTAATCGAAATTAAATCGCAAAGGCGATAAATCGCGATTAGGCAGAAGCTGCGATTGTCTGTGGTCCAGGGTCACATATATTATGTAATCAAAAATGTTTATTTTGGATGCGATTAATCGTGATTAAACGTTTGACAGCACTAGTAAATATGTGAATATGTAAAACACACGATTATTTATAAATTGAGTAAAGAAAAAATGTCAGTTTATATAAAGTATCTAAATATAAATGTATATTAAACCAATAAATTCATATATATTTATTTTTAATTATGTTTTATTCAAAAATGTAGTCTATCGCTTTGCATAATGATTTAAATAAACCTCAAAATACTAACAAGGCATCTATGTATGCCCATGTATGCTATTCTGGGAAAGCCTATAAATAATGCCTAAATGTCAGAAAGCAGCAGTATTGAGACCCTTTGGGAACATGCACATCCTTAAATCAATAAAGGTTTGATAGAGTTTAAGGATTCTTCACTTATCCTTTCAGTACTGTAGCTGGAATGCAAATATTTTATTTTCTTTATGGTATGAAGTATGCAGCAGGTGGCACTATTAAACAAAACTTGATCAAAATGTTACCACTTTTAAACATACAGGCCACTCACAAAGCTTCATAGGGTTTTTCTATGTCTATATAATAATAATAATAAATATTTGTTTTCTGTATTTATTCCGTATTTATTTTCTGTCACACAAAGGCTCGTTCTTGTTTTTGTAAAAATAGCTTACTCTCTGATATTTTTCTTCAGATATAGCTTTTATAGCCCTATACTAGCTTCACATGAGGATACTGGTTTGCATGAGGAACACAGATAAGTCTGGTTTTCTTTATCATTTACTGTATTTACTTTATTTGACCACAAGTTCAACTCGCACTATTAAAAACACCTGCCTGTTAGCCACTACAGGTCTTGTCACGCAAAAGAGCGTACATTTGCTCAGGTATTTGCTCAAGTATAATGTATCAATAATGTGTATGCAAAGGGAGGAACACAAAACCGGACCTAATTTGAAACAAATGTCAATTCTGAAATCAGCGATTGCGTATTCCGTTTAGTTCCCGGGACGCCCCTGGGGAACTACTTCTTCATGTGGTCAAGAATCCAGCCCTTCCCAATGAGTTCAGATAACCCAACATCCAGCCTCCTCTGGCCCCGTGTCACATTCTACACGCATTACATATTAATATCATCTTACCAAACATTGTCCGTTGACCACATTGTGTGACTTCAGCCTGTAATCATTTATGATTTAGCACATAACATCCAACGGTGTGACTTCATCCCGTAATTGTTTAAGAGTGTGTGCATGAACCAACACACTTCTTGAAAAAACTAGAGAGAAATTATAAAGGTTCTGTAAACTGAAATTGCACAGAATTTAACAACAGAGCATAGAATTAAAAAAGAGCACCTAATACTGATTAACTGTACAGTAACAATTTTTAACGTTTTTATTTATTTTTATTTTAGACTATATTAACATCCCAGCCACACAATAATTACTTGCTATTCAATAAAAAAAAACAAAAAATGTAAAATCCAATAATTCAGTGAAATCACAACATTAAAAATGCATTTTAGAAATACCATTTAATAAACCCCATATTTTGTAAAATGTCAATCATATGCTCCGTCATGATATTTCCAATAAATTGAATAAATTCATTTTGCAATATAATGGACTGTTTGGCACCTGACAGATGCTCAGTCATACTCTCACATGACATTTTCTTTGTAAAGTGGTGAAATGTGAAGGTCTGTTATCAGGAATGACTTTGATGTGAAATATGCTGTGCTGTTAAAGGCATGCATGACTCAAATCACTCCAGATCTTTCCAACATGAATCTGTTTCCCACTTTCTGAACATGTCTGCCTTTTTGAAGAAATGAGAGCCAAAAATGTGTAGTTACATGTATAATGTGGATAAATTATAGTTATATGAAACACAGGCCTTCATGATGATTCCAAAACCCACTTATTGCACTGTAAACTGTGATCACTGTTTTCCTGTACAATTTTGTCAGTGAGGTTTAAACTAGATTTTTTTTATTGTGTTTAATAGCCAAATTCCTGATTAAGAACTACATTACCCATAATCCTGAAGAGTGATCCACCAATCAGAGAGGCTAATGTTACCATGGAAACAGAAATCGTTTCAAAATAAGCTCCACAGCCTCCCACAGAAGCATTGGAAACAACATAATCACATTTTTAATAAACAAAAATAGCCGCTTCATGGTGTAATGCTTTTGTTGACTGGATTATAAGCAATGTTTCATGTGTTTTAAAGTTCATAAACTATTAAGTAGCCCTATATACAGTGGGTACAGAAAGTATTCAGACCCCCTTCAATTTTTCACTCTTTGTTATATTGCAGCCATTTGCTTTTAGTCCTGATTTGATGCTTTTTGATTTAATCAAATGTTAGGAATGTTGTGATTCATTTCAGAGGATTTAAAGTTTAAACTCTTAAATAAAAATACATTCAGTTAGCATCGCTGCTCTTTACGTAGCTACCGATACGACTAAGGCTGCACGGTCATTTACCATGTTTCATGTAAAAGTTTTATTTTAGTTTTATGTAAATTACACTGATACTAGTGAGTTTTAAAGCCGTCTACACAATAATTCATTCCCTTACCTGACCAACAACACTAAAGCTGTTTTTGGAATGACTCTGATTCCTGATTCAGGATTCGATTCCTGATTCCTCACTGTTTTTAAAGAGTGGAAGACCAATCTCGCTGCGACTACATGATTAAAAATCTTACCTTCCTTTTAAACTTCCATAGTATTTACTGATTATTATCAGAGATTTCCTTTGGTGGAACGATCGATTCCAACCTTTGATTGTTTAAGCTAATCGATTCCCAGCATAAGCATCGCTACTATAAGGATTCTCTCATCACCAAATCTTTCCACTATGCGTCCATCCTCTGTTTTCTGTGCTGGTTCCAGAGCTTTTCTGCTTCTTCAGCTGAAACTGTATGGATTGTCCCGCTGTCTCGGCTGGCAAAGCAGCATAACTGGTGAGTTTCATTGTGTAACTTTTACTCTGTGTCAACAAACAACACTATGCTACTAGCATATCTGCAGAGGAGAGGCGGCAGCCAATGAGTGTGAGGAGTCTTCTTCTTCTTCTTATTATTATTATTATTAGTTTTATGGACGTGAGGATTCTCACCGAAGTTGAGTGAAATGCACGGATCACGTCTTTTCAAATAGGCTTTACGACCATAAATGTCCTGGCACAAAATGCAAAATTTCTTAATCAGACAACAGACACCTACAGGTGCATCTCAATAAATTAGAATGTCATGGAAAAGTTCATTTATTTCAGTAATTCAACTCAAATTGTGAAACTCGTGTATTAAATAAATTCAGTGCACACAGACTGAAGTAGTTTAAGTCTTTGGTTCTTGTAATTGTGATGATTTTGGCTCACATTTAACAAAAACCCACCAATTCACTATCTCAACAAATACGACATTCTAATTTATTGCGATGCACCTGTATATGGAAGCCCGTTTCCGCCACTGAATTAAAAAAAAAGGTAATTGCGACTGTTTATCTTACAATTCTGACTTTTTTTCTCAGAATTGTGAGATATAAACTCGCAATTGCGAGTTAAAGTCCAATTTTGAGGGGGGAAAAGACTGATATGTTCTCAGAATTGCGAGTTTATATCTCACAATTCGAACTTTTTAACTCGCAATTGCGAGTTTGTATCATGCAATTCTGAGAAAAAAAGTCGCAATTACCTCTTTTATTTTTTATTCAGTGGCGGAAACGGGCTTCCATACACCTACGATAAGGAAAAGAGAAAAAAACTACTAGGGGTTTTCAGCAAGTTTAAGATTCGTTATCAAATTACAGAGGTTTAAGGCATTCTTTTTCTTCTTCAACAAAAAGAAATGACGTATTTCTTTGTGAAATATGTAGAAATCTGGAAGAATTTTCAGGAATCTGTTCTTATGCAAAAATAACTTCCCAACAAGAACAGTTGTTTACATCAAGAGAAATTAGACATCTACATTAAGTTTTCCTTTGCTTTTGGTGCAACTGGAAATTTCAAATATTTTGTACTTAAAATTTTAATTTCACCCTTAGAAAAATATTGAAAGATTGAAGTTTTATTTGAAGAAAAAGGATATAATTCCTTTACGAAGACTTTCCGGATTACAATATTGGGTAAATTTAGGTTAGCAAGAGAAACTCCATTCACCAAAAGCTGAGGAAGACAAGATGTTACATATTTTGAGAAAAGTTTGAAGACATATAGATTGTGGGATAGCTTTGATGATGTTATTATACTGTTTTCTGTCAAATAAATACAATTTGGAACAAAAAGTTTCAAAAGACATAACTCCGGTATTATCTAATATTTGCATCACAGACCATATTCCTTTCTCCCACCAATTTTTGTAGAATAGAGATTTGTTCCTAAATACACCATATCTACAATTCCATAAAAGGACATTATGGGGACTGACATTATGCTTATAGATAATTTCCCAGTAAAGTAAAACTGTTGATGAAACACTGATAACCTAACAGGGAGTTTTTAAAGGTCATAATCACATCTAAGAAAAAAAATGTATACCTCCTAATTTCATAAATATTTGGCTGGGGATATGAAACCAAAAACTATTTTCATTTTTCAAAAAGGGTCTTAGCCTATTTGTTTTAATACAGTATTCAGTGTCAAGGGCTTTTAGTCCTCCTTCTTCATATTCTTTGACCAACATTCATTTTTTAATGTAGTGTGTTTTTCTTTTCCAGATAAAATTAAAGTTAGCTTGGTTTATAGCTTTTATTGCATTTAACATGGCGAATACTTTGACAATCAGACTTTAGATATACACTCAGGACTTTGCCTGCAATATACATAATCACAAAAACACAATTTATTAATTAATGTGAAAACCTTTTATGGAGAAAAGAATGGAGCAAATACTACTAGAAATAATGCTGCCAAAAAAGTGAGTGGCTATATTATAATTATCACTTTATCACTTCTGGTGTCAAAGTTGACAGAATATCTATGTCTCATAGGAACTTAAGTAAAATGCAGATGTGCTCACATCACCAACAAATGTTTCAGAACCAGAACACACAGTTCTTACTGGATCCTTGCCTGAATAAAGCGAGACACAAGAGATATTTTGCTGCTCCTGATGGCACAGTGCCATAGTGGAAATACTTTACAACCCTCTGTCTGATTTCAAGATGTTACACAAATTTGAAGAGAGAAAACAAAGATCTGCTCCTTATGGATCTGATCTAAATATCCAGCTGATGAAAGTGATATTGATGCTATGGCGATATGAAAGTGTGTTTAGCGGTGAAGTGGTAAGGGAAGGTAACCTCTGAATCTGGTCAACATTACTGAAACCCTCTCCTAATTCCCTCCCTTTTTCTTCTCCAGCAGCCCAGACAGAAGGATCACATCTGAGCTTCGGTTATACGCTGCCAGCTTGAAAGAAGGACAAGATGAGAGAATGAAGTCTAGATCTCTAGTTCCAGTGCTAAACCAGGTCTAATTTGATTGATTGGTTGAAGGACAAAACGTAGAAGAGAAGATGCTTCCTTTCTATCTTCTGAGCTTGATTGGTGAGGACTCATTGCAGTTAAGTTGTCTTTGTAGATCATTGTACATGCATAAGTGTGTGTTTCTGCTCTTTTCTCTCAGTGACAGCTAAAGCAGAGCTTCTGCCAGGCTCCTGCAGCTTTCAGGACAGCATATGTGACTATATGTCTGACCCCGACTTTCTCAGCTGGACCCTCGACCCTTCTGGTGAGTTCCAGCAGCCTGTCAATGAATGCATTGCTTTTGAATCATTTGATGGCAAGGTCACCATTAAATGAGTGGATGTCAGAAAACAGATTTTATTCAATTAATAGGAAGAAAAAAACAACAACATAAAAATGCAATTTTAATACACATCTTCTGTAATGAACATGGTTTTAATTAAATTTTACTTCAGTATATTTTTGGGTGGCATAAAGTCAAAAATGTTATCATAGTGCATCGGTCCTGATATCATAATGAAGATGGTATTGAGTAGTTTAGCATAATTTTTTAATTATTTCTCAGGAAATATATACTGTAGGCAGGCAGTGAAGCAGTTTATGTTAAAATTCTATGAACATTTGCCTCCAAAATCAGTGACCAAAAAAAAGTCATGTGGTGCAACCAATGTGCAGAAACATGTGACGACAAGACAAGGTTAGTGCAGATTGTAAGATGTCATGTGGTACAACCCTACCTTATTGTTATGTTATGTTATGTTATGTTATGTTATGTTATGTTATGTTATGTTATGTTATGTTGTTATGTTATGTTATATGTTATGTTATGTTATGTTATGTTATGTTATGTTATGTTATGTTATGTTATGTTATGTTATGTTATGTTATGTTATGTTATGTTATGTTATGTTATGTTATGTTATGTTATGTTATGTTATGATACGCCAGCGACTTAAGACTGGTTTTGTGGTCCACGGTCACATATATGAATAATTCATTAAATTCATAAAAAACACTTTTACTTTAAAAGTATTTGAAAATGTATTTGAAAAGAATGATTAAGATGAGTTATCAAGAATGTATGAGTGTGTATTCAAGGTGTAAGAAAAATATGTTATTACATTTTCGATGGTTGCCCCGATATTACATTTTTAGAGGTTTTTAAAGGTTTTTGGATTTATAAAAAGAAAAAAAATGAAATGATAGTTTTTGAAAACCACATAAAAGTCATCATGAATACAAACACTGCATTTCTAAGCACTTGCCTTGTGTTTTAAACAATATATTTATTTATTTTAAGAGTTCTCATTTGAATTTTCATCTTATTTGTCAGTTGTCATATATAGGCTATTTACATTATGGTACAGGACATAGGAATAGTTCATTATTTTCATTAATTTATTTTATTTTTGTGGAGCTGAAAAGGAAAAATTTTGAAGAATCTTTGTGCAGCTCTTTTCCATATAACTCCAGTTCATAGTTACTAAAATATTCTCCCTTTGTGTTCAGAAATTGTTAGACAGGTTTGGAATGACTTGAGTGTGTGTAAATGATAACAACATTTTATTTTTGGGGTGAACTGTGGCCCTTTAAGGCAACTTTTAAGCTTGTGTTTAAGCTATGTTTCAGACAGGTTATTCTGAATGGAGGTTGGCACCGTTTTTTTAACTAATGTAATGAAGCCGTGAAGTACAGTCCAAACATGGATTTCAGTGTTAAAAAACATGTGAACTGCATGCATCGAACGCCCAGAAAAGTGAAGAAATGGTGTTTACTGAAACCCACATCTGGAAGCCATGGCCTCAATATTAAGGGCATCTGGAGACAGTGAAATAGCACATTATTGGATGGGTGATTCGCTGTTTATACGTGGCACGAATCGCAAATGCACAAGCACTGGATTATTTGCTTTTGGTTGAATCTAAAGAGCACAGGAAATTAACAAGAAATGTAAGAATCGAATACAAATGTGGAGACAATAGGACATGTGATGCCTGGTGAATTATATGCATCTGCAGACAAAAGAACAAATGCATTTTAGCACTCAGTCATGAAATAGTTTGATAAGTGATCTGTCACTGCTAAAAACATTTATCTGCCTTCCCAGCTGCACGCACAAACTCTTGCCATGAATGTTGTTTTCCTTCTGCTTCACTCAGGACACTTCATCACCGTCGAAGAGCAAGTCCAGGAGGACCAGGGAAAGGCGGTTATTTTGGGTCCAGATGTGGAGCAACAGGACTGGAGCTGTTTCAGGATGGTCTATCAGGTCACAGGCAGCGCCTCCCTGCAGGTGCAGAAGCGCACAGACGGAGAGAGCTTCGATCAGGTGCTCTGGACGACCCAAAGCCCGTCCGAGAGCCGGCTCATCGCCAGCATTGACCTACAGAACTCCACCGAAACGTTCAAGGTGAGAACTATTTATGCAGTCTGGATTTGCTGATGTGTGTAATGTTGTCATGTTATCATGTGACTCCAATGACAAGTTTGTTCTACATCTGTAGATCGTCATTGAAGGCAAACTAGGAGAAGAAGAAGGCAGCAGTGTGTCCATCTTTGAGATCAAGATCTCTGATAAATACTGTATAGGTTAGTGCTCGGTTAACTTGGGCCAAACACCCAGAACAGCTCAGCAGCCTTTCACTTTGTTTGTTTCTTTGTAACACTAATAATGTCATGCCAAATTCAGGGCCAGCCACATGAAAAGAACTGTTAACCACAGAAAACAAAATCGCTGTTCTTTCCCAACAATGTTTGGTTAGCTATTCCTAGGAACCAGCCTGTGTGCACATTCCTGAGGGAAAGAAAATCTGTTAAATGAACCCAGATTTCTGGTCAGAATTTTGCCCAAATGTTATTGGCATTAAGCGACTTGTAGAGATAGAGAGCTTCAAAAGTAGTGATTTTGATGCAAGCTAATTTTGTCTGATCATGTGACCTCAAAGAGTGTGATTTTGAAGAAGACCATCTGTGTGGCTACACTAACGAGTGGAACAGATATATGAACTGGCGTGTGGGAAGATCAGATGATACTGCTCTGAATGATGGAACAGGTTAGTCTAATCAGCACCTGCTTTGTGATATAATCCAATATGATATGAAAAAAAAGATTTTGCATAAATCTTATAAGACATGAAAGATGTTCTGTAATTTTGTTATCTTGTACAATAAAAATACTGAAAAAATTGTATACATTGTGCATTTCATATTAAAATATTTTGTTTATATACAGTATGTATGTATGTATATATATATATATATATAGTGTTTCCCCTGCCATTATATTAGTGTTCCCCCCGGCCCCCTTGAAGGTCAAGTTAATTTTATTTAATTATATTTTCTCTATAGCGCCAGATCACAACAGAAGTCATTTAAAGTTACATTTACGATAGAACAGGTCTATACCTTGTTCTTTTTTTAAACAAACTAAAAAGCCTTATGTTATTTATCTTATTTACACGACGGCATGTCATTTCGGTCTCTACATTATGGTCGCGCTCTCTGTATCTGCGTTCCGCCCCGATGCGCGCGCACACACACACAAGTGAGCACACTCCCACTAGTATTTGTAAATATTAAGCCGCAAAACGACTATTTGCGGTGATTTTAGCGTCTGCCGTCTCACTAATGAGGACATAAATGCATGAACAACATCTCCAGAACTGCTCTGAGAGTCACTTCATGAGCATTTGACCGTTTCATTTGAGTAAAACTATCATCATATCATATACACACAGAAATGTAAAGGTATTCACGGCAACCCGTCAAAATAAAAGTTCGGTTTAACTTGAAGGCATTGCGGCAGAAATATATTACTATTGTTCAGTAGAATGTACATAATAGGCTGCTACTACTACTACTACTAAAATTATTAAAACCTTATTTTTAAGGAATAATCATAGAATATTTCTTCAATGTTTTAATTGTAATATTAAATGACCTTTATTTTCCAAAAAAATAACCTTTATTTAATTTTCAGTACTTAAATGATAGATTAAATGAATCTTTTATGCCTTAAAAATGTAAATACACAACACTGAATTTCTGAGCAAAAAATCATAAGGCTATTGTTAGAATAAATTAAACGTATTTTTATGCTTTCAAATAATTAGACATGCTAAAACAGAATTTGGTAACAATAAAACATAAGGTTGGAAAAAATAAAACATTTCATAGGGCCCTAAACATGTAATTTTTGTTAAACTTTTAATAAATTGATGTTAAATTGTTTGTTTCATTATTTTAACTAATTAGACATGCTTTTTGATTAATACAATTTAATTTAACCATTAAAAAGGAGTCAAGAAAAAAAAAACACATCTTACCTTTTTCTTACCTGTTTAATTTATGTATGACTGACAAATATGCTTCACGTTAAGTTTATTAGTGTGCTTGTGTTAAAATGGTATATTCCAAATGGATGGTCATTTTATATGCAAATCAAATACATAAATACATTTTTTTTTATGTAACCTTCCTGTATTTACATCATTGCACCAGTAGATCGCAAAAAGTGAGTGTCTTATAATAAACCTAAGCATTTTTTTTATTGCTGAATATCATGTTTCATTCACAAATACTTCACATTACAGATTCATTCATTTATTTCATGTTGACTTTGAACAAGGATGTTCAAACTCTTCAAACACACTGAAGTATTGATCTAACATCTCCACTCTCTCTGCAGTATACTTTTCGCAGACATTGTAGGTTTTACACAGCTGTCTTCTGCCGTGACTCCAAAAGAACTTGTCAAACTGTTATGTTAAAATCTAGTGTTTTTTATAAAGCCATGGCTGAACAGATTCTGTCAGTGATGCCCTTTCATTGATTCTCACAGGTCAGTACGTGTTTGTGGACTCTACTGACACTAAACGCTTCCAGGAGGTGGCCAAGCTGGTGTCTCCGATGACCACAGTGCCCATGTCGGGCTGCTTGAGCTTCCAGTACCAGCAGTATCACGCCGGGGACCACCTGTTCACCCTCTTCAGCAGGGATCAGGCCAGACAGTATCAGGAGCTATGGAGAGCCGATCTACCGGAGAACAACAACGTGAACTGGAGTCCAGAAACCAGAGTCTGGATACCTGTGCAAGTGGACCTCAAAGCTCCATATCCAATAGAGGTAAGGACTGACCACCACAAATAAATATCTATTTCAGATACAACCCTACAAGGCACATAAAACTAGCTCTGATAGGCTGTTTTACATACCGGGCAAACAGTCTCTTCCTGGTGAAGTGTGGCGTTCTTGGCCAGAGTAAGCTGCCAGCTGGTAAATATGGACCAGACTGTGTCTGACGGTGTTAGGCAAAAATCTGCAACACTAGGAGCACAAAAAAAGTGTTTTTGTTCTTTTATACACGCTGTACATCAGGGCTGCCAATCCTGGTCCTGGAGGGCCATTGTCAATTACCACATCTGAACTGAAGGTCTTCAGGATTAATTGTCCAGGCAGGCATGCTGTGACAAGTTAAGCTAAACTCTGCAGGACGCTGGCCCTCCAGGACGAGGACTGAACACCCTTGCTGTGCCTGAAGAACGTCACAAGAGACAAATTTGTGTTTTGAAGAACGTACCAAGCTAACACACTGTTCTAATAATGTTTTGCATGTGTTTTTCTTGGTTATACGAATGTTAAGGGAACATTTCGTTTTATCATTTTGCATATGTTGTGGAAACATTACTTTTGAATATTCACTGAATGTTCTGAAAGTCACATTTATAAAATGTTAGATGAATGTCCATGAACCTTTTTTTGCTAAGTTGTGAGAACATTATTAAAGAGTAACATTATAAACAAATAGATAAATGAATGTTCTATTAACATTCTATTGTCATTCTATTAATGCTACTCGATATCGTTCCAGAACATCAGCCAAAGTTCTGATAATGTTCTCTATTAGCTGGGTAGATTTCAGTCTGCAGTTCTTGTATTGTCTGCTTGTTGCATCCAGATTACATGTAAAATTGTAAGCACTGACATTTATTTGTGTGTGTGTGTGTGTATCGTACAAGTTGGTGTTTGAGGTGGCGTTCAACGGTCCACATGGAGGATACGTGATCCTTGATGAGATTTCCTTCTCTCCAGAGTTCTGTAATGCAGGCACAGGTATGTTTGAACAGCTCAAGCCGCCTCAAAGCTCATACCCAATTCTTGTGTGATCAATTCAAAATATGTGTTTTCACAGAGCCAACGTTTGATCCATCTGTTGCGAACTGTGACTTTGAGTCAGGATATTGTCGGTATGTCCAGACACAGATAGACAGTTCACTGTGGAGGAGAGTGTCTGTCAGACCCAACATCTACACCGCTGGAGACCATACGACAGGAGCAGGTACAGCTGGATGCAATGTACACTACCATTCAGAAGTCTGCGGTCAGTAAGGGGTTTTAAGAAATTAATACTTTCATTCAGGAAGAATGCAATAAATCATATGTGACAGTAAAGGCTTTTATAATGTTACAAAAGCATTGTACTTGAAATAAATGATGTTTTTTTGAACTTTCTATTCATCAAAGGATCATGAAAAAAAATGTATCATAGTTTCCAAAAAAAAAAAAAATTCAACATAATAATAAGCAGAAATGTTTCTTGAGAAGCAAATATTAGCATATTGGAATGATTTCTGAAGAATCATGTGACACTGAAGACTGGAGAAATGATTGCTGAAAATTCATTTATAAATAAGAGCAGAAAAGACTTTAAAATGTTTAAAAATTCTACCGACCCCAAAGTTTTACACAGTAGAGTATAAACACATTACTGATTAATAGCCTACATTTGTTGAAGCATGAAATGGTTAAAAATCGTTGTTCTTTCTGAACAGGATCCTTCTTGTTGGCAAACTCTCGCTTCAGTTTACAGTCTGGATACGTCAGCCGTTTGTTCGGCCCGCCGATGCCAGGCAATCAGAAATACTGCCTGAAGTTCTTCTACTCCCTGCGAGGCCTCAGTGGAACAGACCAAGTGTTGTCGGCGTATCTGTATTACGGCGACGGTACTAAACAAGAACAAATATGGACCCAGAATTATAAGATAAGAAATGTCTGGATTGCAGTTGAACTGACCATTCAAAGTCAGAAAAATGCTCAGGTAAGATGGTGTAAGGCTTTATTATATGTCAATTACTACTGTTGTTGATTATTGCTTGACTAGTCAGAGACAGGTGATATTAGGGGGAAAGACAAGTGGTGCATTGAAGTCCTCCTGGGAAGATCATATTTACGTATTTACATTATAATTCTAACCATTAAAACTTTGCCTGCCATACCTTTGCTTACCAACAGCATGTGGCAAATCATGGTTTACAGCTGTAAACTGAAGTCTATTGGCCGTCTCAGTTTCAAAAGGAAATTTCACAGACTGAGACTCTACTCTCAGATGACTTCCATTTATCTGGACATAATCCTGGCCTGCTGCTCTCACATCTGTTAGCAAGACATGGGTTTATGTATCACATGACTTTTATTACAGTAAGGTCCAGATTTAGAGAAATAAATGTTTATAACATCTGGAAATATAAGACGGTCTGAGGATCATTCATACTTTAAATCCACAGAACCATACATGAGTTTTACTTTTTTAAATATTACAGTATACACTGTCTTTCTTTTCTGATCTGTCATTAAGTTAGCATGAGAAAGCCAAGCTTTAAGCTTCTTCTCCTTCTTCTTCTGAGACAAAATTTGGACTGTATCTCCTCCTTTCAAGCTACAACCATCAGACCTTCACACTGTTCTACTTATGCTATATCTTTTCTAACTGATCAGACTTATGATTTTCATTAAACGGATGATGAAAACTACGTAAAATCCCATAGACTTTTATTGAGGGGGTCAAAACGTCTGTACAGTAATATGTAGCCTATACAGTGTTTAAGCTGGAAAACATAGGAAAACATGCTCATGCTAGCAACATGCTAAACTTACTAAAAACATGCTTATCATGCTAGAAATATGCTAGCAACATGTTAATCGCGTCAAAAACATGCTAGCATCATGCTAATCATGCTGGCAACATGCAAAACTTGCTAGAAATGCTTATCATGCTAGAAACATGTTAAACTTGCTAGAAACATGCTAATCATGCTAGAAACATGTTAAACTTGCTAGAAACATGCTAATGCTAGAAATATGTTAGCAACATGATAATCATGCAAAAACATACACACAACTTGCTAATCATGTTAATAATATGCTAAAAACATGTTAATCAGTTCAAGTTGGCATCATGCTGAAAACATGCTAAAACATGTTAATCATGTTAATAATATGATAGCATGTTAGCAACATGCAAATCATGCAAGAAATATCCTAGCAACATGTTAATCATTTAACAAATATGCTAGCCACATGCTATCATCATGTTAATCATGCTAGCCACATGTTAACATCATGCTAATCATGCCAGAAACATGCTAGCAACATACTAGCTAGAAACATGGTAATTATGCTAATAATATGCAAAGCAACATGTTAGCAACATGCTAATCATGCCACAAACATGCTAGCATTTAGCTGGAAACATGCTAATCATGCTAAAACATGAGAACAATATGTTAGCAACATGTTAAATCATGTTTGCTAAATCATGCTAGCAATCCCTGTTGAAAAAAACAGCATATGCTGGTTACAGGGACGCGGGAAGTAGGGGTGCTGAGGGGGCTGCAGCACCTCCTGTTTTCACATGGTTGCAAATGCAACGCCAGGTTTGTTCATTTAAATTTATTCAGTTTTAGCATTTATTAATTTATTGCTGGTTTTTTCAACAGGGATGTGCTAGCAACACCTATCTAATCTAAACTTTCAAACTACAAGCTTTTACAGCTGTTTCAAACTTTCAGGCTAGGCTTTCTCAAGCCAACTTTAAAGTTTGCTCACAAACTTTACTCATCTAATTTTATGTTGATCTTCATTATGTGATTTTTCTCCATCTGGGCGATGAAGGTGGTTTTCATCAGCACATGCAAAAATATTTGGAGTTGTGGCTCTGTGGGTCTCGATGACATTAAAGTCACGCTTGGTGACTGTGCACTGTTAGGTAAACATGCTTCATTTATTACAAAACTCTGTGCATGTGAATCTTCATGGTGAATCTTACAATTGGTTCCTTAATATTTTTGTTTACTACAAGCAGAAACAAGCTCTGTCTGTTACAGCATCCTCTGTGTCAGCCCCGTCTCACTGTGACTTTGAGGCTGGTCTGTGTGGATTCACTCAGGATAAGGAAGGAGACTCAGGAGACTGGATGCTGGCCAGAGGACCCACACCCACATCCTACACAGGGCCCAGAGGAGACCACACCACCGGAGTGGGTGAGCTTAGACCCTTCCCAAAAACTCTTAATCACTCTTAACTCGTGTTATTAACTTTCATTGTGAATAATGTAACATTTACAACTGTAACTATTGATTACCACAGACTGTGATATTGATCATTTTGACTCGGGTCATAAAATTTGTGTTTACTCTATTCCTTTTGCAATAGAAGTCTATGGGGCAAAACATTTTGAAGGGAGGAAAAGCTGTACATTCGTATAAATTATTATATTCGTCTTCATACAAATGTGTTATTTGAGCTGTCAAGTTGTTTAAATCATCCTTTTGGGGAGGGACTACTTTTCTATCTGGATTAACTGACGTTTTATGCTCCATGTAAACAGTATTTTGCAGATTGTTACATAACATACTGTAGCTTTTTGGTATCTTCACATGCATCATGTGAAAGTTGCCATTTGGGGCTGTGTATTAAAATGGTTGTAATTCCTAAGCATTTATATTTTTAAGTTATATTTTTGTTCAACCCCTTGAATTAAAGCTTAAAGTCTGCACTTCAATTTCATCTTGATTGTTTTATTTTTAATTCTGTTCTGGTGGCATACAGAGCCGAAATTATGAAAATTGTGTCAGTGTCCAAATATATATGGACCTGACTGTGTGTATATATATATATATATATATATATATATATTCAGTGCCGTAAAAAGGTTTTTGCCCCCTTCCTGTTTTTTTTAAAATTTTTTTGCATATTTGTCACACTTAAAAGATTCAGATCATCAAACCAATTTTAATATTACGCAAAGATAATGCAA
>NW_015552656.1:209193-209781 GCF_001515605.1 Sinocyclocheilus anshuiensis
TTTTTTTATTTTTTGCATATTTGTCACACTTGAATGATTCAGATCATCAAACAAATTTTAATATTACACAAAGTTAACCTGAGTAAATACAAAATGCAGTTTTGAAATAATTATTTAATTTACTAAGGGAAAAAAGCTGTCCAAACCTGCCTGGCTCTATGAGAAAAAGTAATTGCCCCCTAAATCTAATAACTGGTTGTTCCACCTTTTGCAGCAACAACTGCTATCAAGTGTTTGTATAACTGGCAATGAGTCTTTCACATCGCTGTGGAGGAATTTTGGCCCACTCTTCTTTGCAGAATTGTTTTAATTCAGCCACATTGGAGGGTTTTTGAGCATGAATGGACTGTTTAAGATCATGCCACAGCATCTCAATCAGAATTAAGTCCGGACTTTGACTTGGCCACTCCAAAGTCTTCATTTTGTTTTTCTTGAGCCATTCAGAGGTGGACGTGCTGGTGTGTTTGGGATCATTGTCCTGCTGCAGAACCCAAGTGCGCTTGAGCTTGAGGTCACAAACTGATGGCCGGACATTCTCCTTCAGGATTTTCTGATAGAGTGCAGAATTCATGGTTCCATCAATTATGG